>NC_142811.1:17656051-17956051 GCF_049724085.1 Artemia sp. Qi Xiang Cuo
TTAAAATTTTTTCAAATTTCTTAAATGAAATTTCTGCATTGTGTATCCAAGAAGTGACTTCGAAGATGAGTTTGTTACCTACTATTAGTTTTTTCATAATTTCTTGAATGAAATGTCTTTTTTATTTATCCAGGAGGTGAATTCAAAAAAGAATTTTATACTTACATTCAATTTTTTATAATTCATTAAATGAAAAATCTGCATTGTGTATCCAAGAGGTGAATTCAAGAAAGAGTTTGTTACTTACTTACAATTTTTTTTTCATAATTTCCTTAATTAAATTTCTGTATTGTGTAAAAAAGAGGTGAATTCAAGAAAGAGTTTGTTACTCACTTACTTACTTACAATTTTTTCATAATGACATATCCAATAACAGATGATGATAAATAATTTATTCATTCTGATACCAAGATTTTGTCAATGTTATCCCCTGTGTCTGACAATAGATGTATGCAAATTCCTTTTCTTACATCTCCGACGTTTTATTAGACATTTTAAACGTTTGATATGCTAGCTTACTCTATAAATAATGAACACATAACAATGTAATGCATAATATATTTTTAATGAAATAATGCTATGTAGAATATTAATACAAAAATATATTATGATACATTATTAATATCAATGATTAACTTTGGACATTTTGAATCTGTTCCATAAAATAGTTCACCATGTTCTCTATTGATATTATAGCTATTGTCTTCTCTTAGTTCGTAATCAGTAGAATAATCATTATTCAATTTTGAGTCATACACAGTTTTTACTGGTGTCTCATCAACAGTTTCAATATGCTTTTCGTCTTTGGTATTATTTGGTTCAATGACTGTTTGATCAATGGCAGTAACGTTTGCTGGTGCTTTGATTTTCATCGATTCATCTTTATATTCCATCGTGATATTTTCTGACAATGCCCTTTTTATTTTTCTGGCAATTTCACTGTCTACTATCAAATTATTTTTACACAGGTAACAGTTTCGGCACGTAGACAAGATATGGTTTACGAAATTAGTAGAAGAGTAGGCCTTTCTTTTATTGATCTTCCGTTGAATGCTAATACCCGAAAGGTGACGATTGGATGTATCAGTAGGTAATGTGTTACCTGCAACAGTAGCAAGGAGTTGTCCTCTATCATCAATGATTATTTTTATGTTGACATTCTCTTTGAGTGCAATCATCTCTGGAGTTCTCAATCTCGCATAACCACCAACATAAGAGTTGAATTTTTTCGGTATTCGAAAGAAATTAAATTCCTTACTGTCATGACAATGCATGCATACATTTCCAATAGTGCTACCACCTGTACTTGTTTCAAAGTTTAAATACTTCTCTTTGTTGGCAATCAATGCTACAATAACCTTGTTATGTAAACACACTTTATTAAAATGCTCCATCTTCACTTTTTTTTTAAAGATATGACTTATGTGTTTATCGTTCCACTGCGTAAAAAATACTGATTTAATACATGCAATAGATTAGGTAGTGTCAATAACCGGTCATAGAATACCAGTGGGAAAGTCACATCGTGTCTTTGACCAATCACAGAGCGCAATTGTCAGAACTGAAAGCATATTTTGACATTTTAAGTTATGTACAGAAAGAAAAAAATAAATAAAGTTGAAAAATTTCGAAGTTTTAAAAAAGTTTGAATTAAACACTTTTAGGATATCGAGTGTCTTTACTGAAAAACTACTGCATTACAGAGTCTCTCAAATCCCTTAAAGCTATTTTAAAATATAAAAGAATTATTTATTTAACAGAAATCATAAATTTTTTTTTTAATGTGTATCAAGTAAAGAAAAACCACACGGAATCAGGCAACAGAGTCTCTCAAACCCCTTAATTTTATTTTAAAATATAAAAGATCTACTTATTTACAACAAAAACTTCGTTTTTAAAGAGCACTAAGTAAAGAAAAACCACACGGAATCAGGCAACAGAGTCTCTCAAGCCCCTTAAAGTTCTTTTAAAAGATACAAGAACTACTTTTTTAAAACAAAAAATTTCTTTTTTATTGTGCAACAATTAAAGAAAAACCAAACGTACTTAGGCAATTGAGTCTCTCAAGCCTCGTAAAGCTCTTTTAAAATATACACGATCTACTTATTTTAAACATAAACTAAGTTTTTAATGTTCAATAAGTAAAGAAAAACCACATGGACTCAGGCAACCGAGTCTCTCAAACCCCGAAAAGATCTTTTAAAAGATAAAATAATTACTTATTTAAAACAAATATTTAGTTTTTAATGTGCACCAAGTAAAGCAAAACCACACGGAATCAGGCAACAGAGTCTCTCAAACCCCTTAAAGTTCTTTTAACAGATACAAAAACTACTTATTTAAAACAAAACTTCGTTTTTAATGAGCACTAAGTGAAGAAAAACCACACGGAATCAGGCAACAGAGTCTCTCAAACCCCTTAAAGCTCTTTTAACAGATACAAGAACTACTTATTTAAAACAAAACTTCGTTTTTAATGAGCACTAAGTAAAGAAAAACCAAACGGAATCAGGCAACAGAGTCTCTCAAACCCCTTAAAGCTCTTTTAACAGATACAAAAACTACTTATTTAAAACAAAAACTTCGTTTTTAATGACCACTAAGTAAAGAAAAACCACACGGAATCAGGAAACTGAGTCTCTCAAACCCCTTAAAGCTCTTTTAAAATATACAAAAACCACTTATATAACACAAAAACTTCGTTTTTAATGTTCACTAATTAAAGAAAAACCACACGGAATCATGCAACAGAGTCTCTCAAACCCCTTAAAGTTCTTTTAACAGATACAAAAACTACTTATTTAAAACAAAATACAGGCAAGCAAATAACATGGGAATTCCTATACACGCAAGCAAATAACTGAGTTATTTTTACGTCACAATTTTCAACTTAAAACCATTCTAAATATATTGGCAACTAAAAAAGACACACCGGTTTTTCTGACATGGATTTAACCTAAAAAAAAACTTGTATATCATGAAATAGAAATCCAGAAAATTGTGTCAGAAAAACTTGAACCAAACCAGATTATACCCACCTAACCAGATAGTACCTACCAAACCAGATTATACCTACCAGAAACCTGTTTGGTACGGGGGCGTACGCAAATCCAGACGAGCATCTCTACTATCACCGATAAAAAAATTTCAGTGATTGGTTTATAAACCAAGGGTGCCCATTTAGGAAATACATGGAGGAAGTAAGGATTTTGTTCTATTCTTTGCATAAAGATGCGAAAAGACATTTTTCAAAGTTCCAGGGTTTTTTTTCTGCTTGAGAAACAACAAAACATCAATCTAAAATAATTTTTACAGACCTAGGGGGGGGGGGGTAATTTTATCCCCTTACTATATATGCACCTGTATAGAACATGGTAAAGAAACAAAACAATTGTTAATTTTACTGATAAAGAGAATTATAATTCTAGTGATTCCTAGTCAATAATCTAGTGATTTATGAGCTGGTCTAGTGATTTTTTTTAAAGAATCTAGTAATTTTTGTTTATCACCGGGTGGCAACCCTGGGAACATTTTTCCCGTGGAAAATCGCACCAGCAGAAATCTACCCCCGCACCCTCCTGAAAAATGTATGTATACTTTGCAATAACAAATACTATACGGAAACAATAGGCAAATGTCATGGCTTACAGACCTTTTCCCAGAGGCTTTAGGGGGACATGTTATCCCCAAAGGCATAGTTACCGGACCTTTCGACTATGTTGAACAAAATTGCTGTCTCAAAATTTTGATCGGACGACTTTGAGGGAAAAAGGGTGTGGAAAGGGGATTAGTTGCACTTCTGTCTTTTTAGTCACTTAAAACGATCACTAGAACTTTTAATTTCCTTTCGATGAACCCTTTCCCGATGTTCCAGGACTATTGGTTTGATTATGTCACCCCTGGGGAAAAAAGTAAAAATATGCACCTCTACAGTACATTCCTTGACTTTTAGGGGGTATTTCTCCCCTTTTTCGAAAATCAGGCTTAGTGTACTTAATGAACCTTATTGTTCAGAACCAGCATAATAAGCTTATTATTTTGATTAATTAAAAAAGACTTTCCGAAAAACAAGTTTTTTAAATAAAAGTAAAGGCCATATTAAACTTAAAATCAGAACAAATAAAAAGCTATAATAATTCAAACCCAAAATGACCAGAATTTACTAATAAAGAATAAATCTAACCCAAAACGAACAGATATTAAATAAACAAGCATGGGCTGAGTGGGTCTAGCTCCCGTCCGATCACTTTGACTCTTAAAAAGGGCACTAGAACTTCCGATTTCCAATCGAATAAGACCTCTGAAGCTTATACGACAATCCCTTCCATAAAAGCTTTATATGCCCCCTGGCATAAATTACGACACTTGCCCCCGGGCTCTGGAGGGTTGGATCGACCCCGGAGTTTTGTTATCTGATCTTTGAACTGTTTTTATCAAAATGACCATCTCCAAATTTTAACCGGGTACCTTTGTGGTAAAAAGGATGAGGGGAAGGGGGGATGGTTGGCCTTTGACCACTTTTGACTCTTAAAAAAAATAACTAGAAGCTTCAATTTCCAATTGAATGAGTTCCCTTCAAAGTTAATTCAACCACCCCTTTCCACAAAAACCGTATATGTTAACAATGGGGAACTTGCATAAGTTACAACCCTTGTCCCGTGGCTATGATGGATTTTTCAAACCCTCAGTTATAGTTATTGGAATTTTTGACTATTTTGAACAAATCGGTTATTTTAAATTTTGATCGGATGAATTTGGGGAAAAAAGAGTGCGAGGGGGGCTGGGTATCTTCTGATGGCAGGGGGTTCAAACCCGGAGCCATAGCCACTTGATATTCAGACTATTTTGAACAAAATGGCTAACTCAAAATTTTGATCAGAAGCATTTAGGAAAAAAGGCGTGTAAAAGGGGGGGGGGGCTGGTTACCGTCCGATTACTCTTGAGTTTTAGAAATGGAGATAAAACTTTGAATTTCGAATTGAATGAAGCTCCTCTGAGATTTATAATACTATACCTTTCATATAAACCTTGTGTGTCCCTTGGTTAGAACTTATATCTCATACACCCGGGCTCTGTGGGGTTATGTCAATCCCGGAGGCGTTGTTGTATGGTCTTTGGACAGTTTTTAACAAAATGGCTATCTCAAAATATTGATCCAATACATTTTGGGAAAAAAGGACGTGTGGAGGAGGCTAGTTGCCCTCCGATCATTTTCGACTCCTAACCAGGAAATAAAACTTTCAATTTCTAATCAAATGAGCCTCCTCCAGGATTTATATGACAACTCCTTCCATAAAAACATTGTATGCAGGGCCGTATCCAGATTTTTTTTCGGGGGAGGGAGTTGCAAAAGAAACTGGGGAGGGGTTTACATAAAAAACGCATAAAAAATTTATTTATATTCATTTTTTGTTGCGTTTTTTTTATGAGTCGGACAAATATATTTTTTTAAAGGGGGGGGGGGGGACAAACCCCCTAATCCTCCCTGGATACGGCCTTGTTTGTATGACCCTAGTTTATAACTTGTAAATCATACCCCCAGAATCTGCAGGATGCTGTCAATCCTAGAGGCATTGTTATATGATCTTTGGACTATTTTGAAAAAAATCAATCTATCTCAAAAGTTATATCGGATGCATTTGGGGGAAAAAGGGCATGGGGGAGCTGTTTGACATCCGATCACTTTTGACTCTTTAAAAGGGAAATAGAACTTCCAATTCCTACAAGGGTGCCGGCAAAAATGTTTCCAGGGGGAAGACGCCAAAATTGTAGTGATGGTTGGGTGACAGGGAATATGTTTCAGGATATTTCTTTCGTAGGAATAAGTTTACTTTTAAATACTTTTAGGAAAAAACTCTTTTTTTACTTAATTTTTGAACAGTATCGACAGTTTTGAACTTGGTTATCAAACACCAAAATACTTAATGCCTTTAGACTCAGTGTTTATAAAAAGCAACGCATTATCCAAGTAGTTTGTTCAATGTAAAATATTAAAACTAATATTAAGAAAATAAAATAAAAAAATTTAATTCAATATTTCTAATTTAGTTTTGAACAACAAAAACTAGTATATTTGATACCTTTATACTTCATAACTTTAAAAAATTAAATCTTTTTCAAAGCGGCAACTAGAAAAATACAATCACTTCTGGAAAAAAAAAAATAATAAAACACAAAAAACGCATCCGTTCGGGAGGAAACACAGCTATTCTCACCATTCCGTTCAGGGGAAACGTTTCTGATTACAGTGGCTTCCTGTATCAGCTCATGGGTACTCTTGCAATGCAAGCAAAAGCTGACGGCATATTTTTATTGAAATTGCCCCTTATTAACTTGTTTTCCTTGTGTTGTCTATAATTATACGTACTTTCTTGTGTACTAATAGCTGCACTAATTACTAATAAACAAATACATATTTAGGATCACAATAAAAAGCTGATTCTTTGGTTGAATCGTATCAATATTTAGGCTCTTGTACTTTCCTTATTGACAAGGACCGTTATTTACTGAACATTCATTACTATGAAGAATTTGGTTTTTTTTTTTTTTTTTTTTTTACCCTAACCAAATCATATAGAAAACTGTTAGTGGAAAACTGGAAAGGGGTCACTCAGTCAAAAATTAGAACTTATATTCTCCTTATTAAGGGTCAAAATCTATTGGCTGGCGGCCAACAATGGGGCAACACAAATTTTTTCCATGGTTTTTCCCTATTCTGCTCTCTTTCCTTTGGTTTCCTTATAATTACTTTATAGTCCCGAATTTTCAGGGAGGCCATGGCCCCCCTGTCCCCCCTCTGCCGGCACCCATGTATCCCCAACCAAATAAGCCTCCTCCAAAGTTTATATAACATTCTTTCCATAACAGTCAGCGCATATTAAGAAAAAAACTGAACAAATCTAAAAAAAACTAAACTAAAAAAATATAATAAAAACATCAGTGAAGTTTTGTACATTGCCCAGGGGTATAGCTGGCCCTAGAGAGGGGGTGGGATGTAATTGATACCATGGTAATTACTACATTTGATAACAGCACTGAATGGGGTTCAAATTGTGCATTTTGTCTATCTGTTTTTTTCCTTTCTTAAACGTGAATAGATTACTGGTCTTGACTTCTTGTGCAAAAACGCTGAGATGAATAGTAGAAAAATATATTAGCCTTCCCTTAGATGCCCCTCCCCCAAAAAAAAACCTGAGTTCCTCTTGGCCCCTTTAACAATCAATAAGTGTTTCAAATTCATACCCCAAGCCATTTCAGGTATAATACTGATACACTATTTTGATAACGTCATACCACATAATGGTTTTTGATTTACCACACAACTTAGACGTAAATAAAATTTAATTCTCATCAGGAATTATAGCGAAAAATATTTAAGCTGATACACTGACGAGGTGTAAAAATAAATTTGGCCCGTTTCTTGGCCCCTATCTCCCTTTCACAAGAAAGTGTTTGGTCTTTTCGAGATAGAGAACTATTTCTAAAAGATTCGAACCAGCCATACCATAAGCTATTTTGAAGATGTGGTTAAAAAAAATCGATTTTTATAAAGGATTGTTTTATTTAATATTATTCAAATCCTTTCAATCCACATTTAAGTGAATTACAAAAATTGAAGACAAATTCTTAAAAAAAAGAAGTTCAATATGAAGATTAGTGCACGAGGGTAAAGCATGTATTTCTGAAAAACCAGACAAATTAACCAAACCCGTTTGAATGGAACAGCTTTTCTTTTTTACTCAATCTTATAACACATCAGTGTAGTGTTGGGCGATATTTCGATTTTTCGATATATCGATATATCGATATTTTCACTTTCGATATTCGATATATCGATATCGATATTTCGGAACCGTTTTTGGCTCCGATACACTCTTGTTTTTGCCAAAGTTAAATAATGAAAATCGTAGTTAAAGAGTATTTTGCATCATTGTTTTTTATAAAAACTTCTAATAATAAAACATTTAAAAATGAAAAAACCAAATTCGATTATATGAAAGAATATCACTAAAACCAAGACGGGAAACTGCTTGGGCATAAGAAAAAAACGCGGCTAGATTTGGCTATTCAAAAATACCAATTTGTCAATGTTTTTCCCAGAGAGTCGATTTCTCCGCTCGGTGATCAACTTATTGGTCGTGGAAAAAACTCTCTCAAAAGAGACACTGGTGGCGGGCCCAGACATGAATTTCATGGCAACCTCGCACAGATATTTCTGAGAGCCCATGTTGCGAGAATTCCACTACTTGAGTGGATCCGTTTTTCTTGGAACTATAGAGTCCCTGTTAAAAAGCTGCAGAGCCATGATTGACTCGGCTGCTGTCGAACCATGTCCAGAGATGACTATCAGAACTTCGTCATGTGAGCCCCACAAACTGTCATAAGCATGTCGATGCTGTGTCGTGGGGTTTGTGACGGTACTTGTACCTGCTGCTAAGGATTCAGCAGACAGCAAGGTCAAATCCATCTCTCTTGGTATTTTGCCCTCAACCGAGACAAGATCGTCAGGGGAAATATACATTTTCTTGAAACGCGGATCAAGGTATGTGGCACTCGTCACGGGTGTGACCTGACGAGGCTTATAAGCCTAGCTTGCATTTTCTCCATCAAAGCCTTGTAGAGGTCCTCGGCGACATTTGAAAATCCACCACAATCTACCTGAACAAGGTGGCGTCTCAAAATCTTGGATAAAGGCAGGACTTTTGAGATGGAGGGATAGCTTTCAGAAGAGAGCTCGATTGTGACCTCGTCAAAAGGTGTCAGTAACGCGATCACGTTTGAAATAACATCCCACTCACTTTCAGTGAGTAGTAGATCTACTTTACCGAGAAGCACAAGCAAACTTGGTACCGACTCTTTCAAATCTTGTAGACTACGCAACACAGTGAGAAGCGAATTCCGTCTAGTGGTCACATCAGGTATCAGTTTTTTGGTGCAAACATTGTCAATAGAGATCTGAACCTGGCGCAGCTTGTCGGCAGCTACAACACTACGTCTGAAAAAGCTGACTATGTTCCTAGCTTTTTGGACAAGAGGTGGCAAGTCAGCAGTATTATCAATGGCACCCCTCACAATCAACTTCACAGTAAATGTGAAGCACGAAACAGGTCTTCAGCCTTTACCTACAGCAGATGCAGCATCCTTTACAGGCCGTACCACATTTGCTTCATTATCGGTAACTACTGCCACAACCTTTTCCTTAATCCCCCCCTCAGTGGCAATTTTCAGAAGATGAGCTGTGATAGCATCAGCAGTATGCCTTTCTTCAATTTTCGCAGTAGTAAGCACGTTGCTGCAGAGGCAGCCTTTCTCATCAATGTAATGTGCAGTGACAGCCATGAAACCCTCAGTCGCCCGGGAGGTCCATATATCTGTCGTAAGTGAAACATTTCCTACTTTTTTTTAGCGCCTCCTGCAGTTTCAATTTCTCTACTGCATAGATTTCAAGGAGAAGATCTCTTGTCACTTTAGCTCGGGATGGCAAAGTATAATTAGCGTCAAGGCCCTGCACCAGATCAATAAACCCAGGATTTGAAACAACAGAGAGGGGTTGCATATCTTTTGCAATGAAAATCACAACCAGTTTGTTCATTTTTACAGTTTTCGGGTGCTTTGCACTGTACTTGGTCTGTAACAACGAGTCAATTCTCGGCTGCTTTGCACTTGGTGCTCCTGAGTCAGTCTGGTCACTTCTATCACGGGTAACTTGGGTAGGGTCACTAGCTTGACTAAAAGGTCTGGTTGAGTTTTGGTTATGTGATGGGACAATTTGAATTGAATCATGATCATCATCAGATGGACACGAATCAGAATCAGGGTTAACACTGGCACCCTCGGCCGAGGTACTTACTTTTATTATGTTGTATTGTTTTTTGTGGGTTGTATTGAGATGAGCATTAATGTTTGTGGTATTTACGGAGATAGCAACACTTTTTTTGCATATTTTGCATAGTGCAGACTTAGCCGATACTTTTGTATAATATTCCCACAAAGGACTTGGCATTTTTCAAAAACTGGTAGAGACCTGGACCTGCAATATATTAAACATTCAGAGGCAAATAGAATCCAATGGAACTGATTTTGTTAAATAAAGTGGTAGCACCAACCAGCAAATAATGGACCAAATGTGGGGATTTGATTTGGCATATAGGGTTGGATTTTGCTATGTACTCTAGATCAATAAGCAAAAGAAAATGATGAAAAATTACAGTATATTATCAGCTAAATTTCTAAATATCAATTATTTGGCAAAATATTATATTTTGCCAATCTGTTTTACAGAAATGTTATCTACTAGTCCAATAGCCATGTAGAAAGACAATACTCTGAGATTAATGAGATTTCAAAGTCAAGACAGTGTTACCGCCTAGAGCCTAGGCGGTAGAGTCCAGGCTATACGAGTTGTCGGACACGCATCTGCCTAAGGAATAATCAAATCAACCGAGTACAACCTGGAGAGGCTGTGACACTATCTAATTACCAAAGCAAAAAATCATCAGACTCATTCTTCCTGACTGAGCATAGAAACAGCATAAAAACAGGACACAAAAACAGGCAATATTACGGAACCCTTTAGGGCACTTCTAAATTTTTGAAAGACGCCCTCTAACTTACCCATTACATACTTCATACCAGCTTCATCACAGGGACCTATGCAACCTCGGACTGTTCGGAAAAGAAACTAGTGCCGTGGTAATAGAAGTATCAATCTAACCTTCAAACTATAATTTAAGCCTCCTGACCCTGTGTGACAAAGGGAGGTTGTTAATTTCAGTTGAAGAGCCAAAATTATGGTCTAAAAGCTTGATTGATACTTTTTATCACCAACGTACGAGGCTATACCAGTCTGAGGTTGCATATTTACCTAGCATAGGTTCCCTGTACCTGACTTAAACCCTGACTTTTACGAGGTGGGCTGAGAAATTCTACTTCTACACTTACCCAGCTGGGAATCAATAAAAGTATTTTGGGTTATGGGGCTATAAGCCCCATAACCATCATTGTCACATCATTGTCACATCATCATTGTCACAATGATGATTTTATTAACAAACAGGCCTGAAGGGTGAGTATACAGGGTTGCGAACTGTTTGGTCAATGAATATGTCCCTTGAGCATCCAAAAATGTTTCCTTTTCAGCCAAATTATGTCCATATTTTGTCTATAATATGTCCATAATATATCCATCTTGAAATCTCAAAAACTAGTTTTCTTACGACTTGTACACCTCTTTCAAAGTGGTCAGTTAACATCGAATATAATGAAAACGAATAAGATTCATTTAATCATCCATAAAAAATGAACTAGTGTGAAAGCACAAAAGTCATAAAACATATAAACAGTAAAAAACTAATTGTCGGAGCTTGAGGCTCATCTTCCTACGAGAGTTCTGCTTGACAGGTATGGTCGGCATGAGGGTCAGCATTTTCACTTCTTTTGGTAGCTTTTTGCCAATCAGAGTATTTCTTGCGCAGGTCATAAGGTACAATCCAGGAGTCAAGCGACGTTGCAGAGTGCTAGGTAAGCTGGGTTGCCCTTCCATCAGGGGGATGACATCCCTCATAATTCAGTAATTGCTTCTGTTGCAAGTTGCATCTTGAGCCCTTAAAGGGGCCCCAAACGTATTTAATTTTTTTAACCACACAAAGAAGTTATCAACAGTAGTTAAGTTACTGAAAAGTTGTTAAAAATATATCACTTATTCATTAATAAGTTATTCAAGAGTAATATATTCCAAAAAATAACAATCAAACCTCATTTATTGGGCAACACAAATATAAACTGTTTTCCTAATGTTTCAAGTTTTCAAGTGCCTTAAAAAAATGAAGCACTTTTTTTTGAATTTTGTAAATTTGGTTAAAACATTTCTGGGATTATATTTGCACATTAGGCTGGGGGGGGTGGGTAAATTTCATGGTAACTTTGCAGTGGACCATGTAATCTACTAGAATGAAAGTGAAAACATCATTCGATACTTATTATGCTCTTTCATAATTCATATAAAAGACCTTCAAGGTCCCTTTAAGGGCTCAAGATGAAATTTGCGACAGAATGAATTATTTGATTATGAAAAAGCATAAAAAAGGCATCAACTAATGTATTTGCTTTCATCCTAGCTAAATTATTGTGCCACATGCATATTTAACACCAATACCAACAGCCTAAACTTATACATTGTGCCCAAGATTGGGACTTTTTGACTTACTTTGACTTAAAGCTCTTGCTCGGCAGCGTCGCCAGCGTAGAGGGAACCAGTCGTCAGCGCCGTCAGTCTTCTCCAGAGTGGTCGGTTCAGGGCGAGGGTTGTCACTTCAGCCGGGTTGATGTTTCTGGAGGCGAGCTGATCAGGGATGACGTCCGCTCATCTGGTGCGTGGTCTTCCCCTAGGACGCCTCCAGCCGTTTGCAGCTGGGTCGAAATCGAAGATGAGCCGGGCGGGTGTTTGGGCAGGCAGACGGAGCAGATGACCATACCAACGCAGCGAGCGAGACTCAAGCTGCTCGGACAGGGGTGGGAGTTTGAAGGACCTGAGGATTTCTGAATTTCGTACCCTGTCGGGCCATCGGGAGCGTTCTATTTTTCGGAGGTGTTTCGTCTGGATGGCATCTACCTTCAGCGTCTGTGTCTGAGTCAGCGACCAAGTCTCAGCAGAATAGAGCATGACGCTGGCAACCGAAGCAGAGTATATTCGTGCTTTGGTGAGACGGCTGATCTGGGGTTTATGGAAGACTGTTTTTAGAAGGCAACCGAAGACAGAGTTTGCTTTAACTGTTTTAAATATTTGAAAGAAGTGTATTTTGATTAGGATAGCCTACTTGTAAAAGATTATGCATTAGCCAAGCACTGGGAGGTTTTACCCAATAAAAGCCCTCCACTATAGCCTAGTCTAAGTTAAGTTTGTTTTAGTTTTATAAAAGTTTTCAAGAATCGTACTGAGAATTTCACATAAACGTAAGGGTGATTCATTCAAACAGGGTTTGTGACTGCCTTTGTTCCAGCAACACTTTACTAGGCTATAACTCTACACCAAGTTTTCATATAACCTAATTTGTTATCAACCAGGTAGAATCACGACCCTTCTAAGAGACCCTTAATGAAATTATTTGAAAAAAACTACGTTTTCTAAAGAGTTAAAGAGGCTGAGTCACAAGTTCGAACCTTAAAACGTAGAGGGATTAGGAGGTACAGTTGGGGGGCTGCCGCACCCCAAACCCCCCACTTTCGCAGTCTTTAAATAAAAAAAAAGTTTTTTAAACTGAAAGTAAGGAGCGACATTAAAACTTAAAACGAACAGAAATTATTCCGTATATGAAAGGGGCTGTGCCCTCCTCAACGCCTTGCTCTTTACGCTAAAGTTTGACTTTCTCACAACTCATTTTTTTAAACAATAAAAACTTTAGCGTAAAGAACGAGGCGTTGAGGAGGGCACAGCCCCTTTCATATACGGAATAATTTCTGTTCGTTTAAGTTTTAATGTCGCTCCTTACTTTCAGTTTAAAAAACTTTTTTTTATTTAAAGGTTGCGAAAGTGGGGGTTTGGGGCGGCAGCCCCCCAACTGTACCTCCTAATGCCTGTACGTTTTAAGATTCGAACTTGTGACTCAGCCTCTTTAACTCTTTAGAAAACGTAGTTTTTTTCAAATAATTTCTGCACATTTTTTACAGTTAATTACTTATTATTGCTTGACTAACTGTTAGCTGATCGTGTCAGGAGTTAAAGTTGGGGGGCTGCCGCACCCCAAACCCCCCGCTCTTGAAGATTCTTGTGTTAAGGCTTTTGATTCCTGAATACTCAAATCAAATGCGCAGCAAGATTTTCTTTTTTCAACTTGTCTTCGAGCATGCGGATATACGGCATGTTATTAAAGCAGTGGAGACTTACCTGTAACCTGAAGGCCGACTGTGATATTCTTCTGGAGACGCCTGTTGAGCCGAAGGATTTATTAGATTGGATTTAAAAAAGAAACTGAGTTTCTTTTTTAAACTTTAAATTCAATATAAAAAAAATCCTCTAACTGGGAATCGAACCCGGGTCTTCCGCCTGACAGTCAGTAGTAGCGACCAGTGTACCACAGAGACAATTGTTATATTATTTTTAGTCTCTGCTATCTATTTCTGAGGCAAGCAAATCCCCACAAAACTTGATATTTGGTTTTTGGAAAACAGGGAAGAAGTGATCTGATGGAGTTGAAATTTCGAGGATAAGCTCCCAGGCCCCAGGAAAGCTTATCCTCTAAATTTCAGCTAAGCTTATCCGATCGAGCAACGTTAAAGGGGGGCTGTGGTGGGAAAATTTAACATGGGCTCTTATAGGAAAACGAGGTTTTTCGTAAGTGTAAATTCGGGGGATAATTTTTTCGGTCTGAAAATATCAAAAGGCCCTAACAGGTCAAATTCCGCTTCGAATGAGTCCTCATTCACCCTGATCCATTGCCAACTGTGGCCTGTAGGCGTGGCTAATAAAAAAAAAGAGAAATGAACATTAAGTGGCTATATCTGGTTTTTGGAAAACAGGGAAGAAATGATCGGATTGAGCTGAAATTTCGGGGATAAGCTCCCGGGCCCTAGTAAAGCTTAACCTCTAAATTTCAGCCCGATCGGACAGCGTTAAAGGGAGGCTGTGGTGGGAGGGTCGAAACTTCCGGCCCAGTTTACCCCATGAAGATAAAGTCGGAGGAGGATGGAATTTTGCACGTTTCTTAGTTTGAGCTTGGGCTACAAAATGCAATCACCTCCGTCTCTCTGCGACCTCTAGGACCGGAAATCGCTTAACATTGTGGTGGGTCACCTCTTTAAAGAGGCACAAGTGTGCCTTCTTGATTCAACTTGTAAATATGACAAGAAAACTTGTTAACTGAGACTAATTACACATATTTGGAGGATATTGCACTTCCAGCATGAAAATGTACTTACCAACACAGACATGTTATGATTTTTTGAAAATTGCGGTAAATTCTAAATAAAACTAGATAAAATCGCACATTCCTCTGTTAGTTAACAAAAGTTTCAATCATTCCATTAAAAAACATCCAAACTGTGGAATGATAAGGAATGACAATGTCATTGTTGTTTATTTCAACGTTTCTGGAGCATTCATTAGCTCTGTCTTATGAGTCATTGGATTTCATAGGTTATTCTTCGTTTTCTGGAAGATTTGGAAAACTCTTTTCTCTGTGGGATCTCTTATGTTGGTCAATCACGAGTAAATGGCGAGAAAAGCTGAAAATACTGGAAAATTCCAAAATAACGTTTTCGATATCGATATCTACGTTTCGATATCCTATATGGATATTTCTTCCGATATATACATATATCTATATTGTTATCGAATATCGCCCAACACTAGATCAGTGTGATTCGAGGGCTTGTGAAGCGAACATTAAGGTAAAGAACATTTAGTTATTTGCTAAGTTATATTTTATACCTTCAACTCCAATCGCCCCCATTCACGATGAGATTTTATAAATACCAAGATTTAATTGGCGCTAATTTGAGACAATCCGATTTTCTCGTAGAATTACTTACGTCTGACAGGTTTCACTTTAGATGTTTTGTATTTATCCCGTTGATGCAAAAAGAGGCTTCTATTCCTCTGTAGAGAATAAACTGATCCCAAATCCAAAAACTATCTGACAAAACCCCCTGATGTGCAAATGTTTAGCCTAAATTATATATTTTCCAGCTATTCTCGCAACCCGTAAATTGTTTTTCCAGTTTTTGTTTTGTCACAGATGATACCCTGTCTCTCAAAATGTGCGATTACCACTTTTTTGGGAGTGACAGTGAAAAAATAATGATTCGTGAAAATATTATGTTGCCTTGCATTTGGAAAGAAGTATTTTTCAATTTGTTTTTCTCATCATAATACGATCCAATCCACTCAATATGCTGCGTCCAAAATCGACATTTTCCTACTATCTTTGTATAAAATCATCATCATCCTGTTTTAATGTTTTTATTCTTTTTATTTTCAAACAATTCTTTCGTTTAGTCTTGTTTTAGGTTTCAAATATCAGGAATATGATCAGGGTCTGAATTTACTTTACATACGAGTTAGTCAAGATCAGAGTCACTCGTATGATCAGAGCAAACTCGTATGATACTGCCTCCAATTTAATTTTCCTTAACTTCAACATTAAAAATAAGTTGTCTGTGTATAAGTTTGTGAGAGTTTGATAAATGAACAACCTATTGATAAAATAAAAAACATATCCTAATTATCCTAGTTAGGCTTATCCTAATTATCCACGAGAGTTTCAAATAGATACCCTAAGCCATTCCAGAGATATTGGACTTACTCTATTTTAATAACCTCGTACCGCATAGTGTTTTTTTTTATTTACTACTCAGCATAGACGTAAATAATTTCTATTTTTTGTAAAAAATTATAGTGGAAAAATATTTAAACAGGTAGGATATTTTAACATTTTAGACTCTCGCCAAACATAAAACTTGAAATCTCTTCGCCCCTCCTCCGAAACTACCTCAAAGTTTCAAATGAATACCCGAAGCTATTCCCGAGATATTTCATATATGTTATTTTGAATCCTAGATACGAATTAAGTCTTTAGATTTACCTGTCTCTGTCACCCTAGGCCAACATTTGAAGCCCTCTTAATCCCCAAACACTTCCTAAAAGTTGGAAAATCAATCTCGAAAGCTGTTCTTAAGATATTCCCTACATATGATTTTTATTAACAATGGTATAGAATAGAATTTATTTGCGCTAAAAGCCCATAGGCCATGGCAAAAATAAAAACAAAGAACCATTACAAAGAAATTGCACATAACCTAACATAATCCTACAGAAATCTACTTCTATGATTCATCGCGAGACGAAGGAATCGTGCCAAGCTTCTGATACCCACAAAAAACTCATCCGCACACACATTCACAGTAGTAATAACCTATTACGCACTTTCAACCGTACATTCACGCCTACAAGAATATACAGTGTGGTTTCACATGGACACTGCAAAAAGGCTGGTAAACCTATAAAGTGTTCAAACACGTTTTGAAACTATAGTCGAGGTTGTATAAGATTTGAACGGTACATTCACGCCTACAAGAATATACAGTGTGGTTTCGCGTGGACATTGCAAAAAAAAGCTGGCAAACCTTTACCTATAAAGTGGCCAAGCACGCTTTGGGAGTATAGTCGAGATTGTATAATACAACCAGACTGGGTTTTTGTTATTTATATAAACTGTACATTAATATGCAGCGTAACTTCACGTGCACATTTTAAAAAAAGCTGGAAACCTTAAAGTGGTCCAACATGTTTTGAGAGTATAGTCGAGATTATATAACACAACCAGAGTGGTTTTTGAGGCAACATCCGTTTTTTAGGGAGCCATTCAGAGACATTGGAGGTTGCTCCATATACGGTAAGTTGATTGGTGATTGGGTTCAAATAAAAAGGAGTTATTTACATTCGTCCTTAAGATTTTGTATATAATGGCCATGCATTATGATTCAATTTTCATAATGTTTTAGCATATCATAGATAATACATTAAATATTATTGACTTTAAAGTTATGGCTAGTTCAATTTTTAATGTGAGTAAAGTTTAGTAAATTTCTTATTTTATTCCCAAATAGAATAATTTTACCCTCCCTCCAGTAAATTCAAATTTCAGGGGGCATATCCCTTCCCCCAACAATACAAACCCTACAATATGATGCTTATAATCACTAGAAAACTTAAAATACGCACTTTTTTCTATTATGTAAAACTAATCCCCCCCTCTCCTCCTCTGTTTACGAGTTTAATTCATTAGATTTAGTTCTTTTCGTTCGAAATGTCCTTTTTTCCCATTATCAAAAATCTTTTTCGGTCTAAAACCACCTGTGTTTATAATTACAGAAAGGGTCCTTTTTGGAACCAGACTTCAAGCACGTCTTATCTGAATTATGAAAACAAAAGGTTGGTGATTAAGACGGGGCTTTGTGTAATTCTAGCCAGAAACTCAGAATTGATACACAGTCATATCGTATTCAAAATATTTTCTAGGAAAGAAATTTTAAGTTTTATAATAATTTTGGATATCTATGGATATTCATTGAGTTATATCATTAGGAAAGTTGCTAATTAAAGAATAGTAGATTAAACTCAGAATTGATATACAGCCAAATCGTATTCAAAATATTTTCTTGGGAAGAAATTTTAAGTTTTGTATTAATTTGGATTTTAGCTCGCATTTAACAAACTTAGTCGTAGTTAGTTGAAACTGTGCATAAATATCTTAATTTTTAGTCTAATTGCATGGCTACTAAAGGAACAATGAGCATTTTTTCTGTTTTTTTTTGTGCTTTTGCAAGAAAATAGTTCGTCTTTAACGAACTTAGCCGTAGATAGTTAAAAGTGTGCATAAATATCTTCATTTTTTCTTCTTTAAAAAAGGGAAATCGTTTTTCCATACTAAATTTTTCTTATTTTTTAAGGAGGAGGAGGATTCATATAATTACTCTCCCCCTGAAAAGAGAGCAAGATGGAACAATAGCATATTAATGCAAGCTACAAGGCCATTCATCATCAGATATGATAGCTCCATTACAAGTGCTCTGGACCAGCCAATGACCACACAACTTTTAATACCAGGACCCTCTCATGCCAGTGTCAGCTCTGCGCAAACCTCTATGCAACCTGGTAGAAAATTCAAGAGAGAGTGGATAGCTTCTCATAATGAATCAACTCCGTCTACTCAAGATCGGGAGGCCACCCCCTTCATGCTATGCCAGGGGTTTCAGGGATTTTTCTACCTTTTACCTAATTATAGAAATATCTACCTATTTCTTTCCCACTTTTTTTTACTCTTTTATTTTCGCCATTTTTTTTCAAACACTCTAAGAGTGTATGGGTCAGAGATATTAAAATATTAATCTCTCGCCCCCAACTATTATTTTAAATTTCTCTGCTCCCCTCAGAGATAGCTGAATATAATGTGTTTTTTTATTGTCAAAGAAAGCACTCTTTTGCTTCTTTCTGAAATTTCTGGGGGAGGGGGATGGAGACAAGTATTTAGTTAAAATAATGCTAGGAGGAATTGAGTTTTGTGGGTGGGGTGAAAAATGGTACTTATTCAATATCCTGGTAGACATACGACTAAAAAATGCTTCAGCATAAATAGGGTATTGCGTCTTTCTGAACTTTCTGGGGAGGGGGATGGAGGCAAGTATTTAGTTAAAATAAAGCTAGGAGGAATGGAGTTTTGTGGATGGGGTGAAAATGGTACTTATTCAATATCCTGGTAAACATACGACTAGAAATGCTTCAGCATAAATAGGGTTTTGCGTCGTTCTGAACTTTCTGGGGTGGGGGCGGGGTGGAGGCAAGTATTTAGTTTAAATAATGCTAGGAGGAATTGAGTTTTGTGGGTGGGGTGAAAATGGTACTTATTCAATATCCTGGAAGACATACGACTAACAATGCTTCAGCATAAATATGGGTATTGCGTCTTTCTGAACTTTCTGGGGAGGGGGATGGAGGCAGGTATTTACTTAAATAATGCTAGGAGGAATTGAGTTTTGTGGGGGGGGTGAAAAATGGTACTTATTCAATATCCTGGTAGACATACGACTAAAAATGCTTCAGCGTAAATATGGGTATTGCGTCTTTCTGAACTTTCTGGGGAGGGGGATGGAGGCAAGTATTTACTTAAATAATAATAGGAGGAATTGAGTTTTGAGGGTGGGGTGAAAAATGGTACTTATTTAATATCCTGGTAAACATACGACTAAAAATGCTTCAGCATAAATAGGGTATTGCGTCTTTCTGAACTTTCTGGGGGTGGGGGTGGGCGCAAGTATTTAGTTAAAATAATGCTAGGAGGAATTGAGTTTTGTGGGTAGGGTGAAAAATGGTACTTATTCAATATCCTGGTAAACATACGACTAGAAATGCTACAGCATAAATAGGGTATTGCGTCTTTCTGAACTTTCTGGGGGAGGGGTGGGGGCAAGTATTTAGTTAAAATAATGCTAGGAGGAATTAGGTTTTGTGAGTGGGGTGGAAAAATGAACATTGTATTTTAACTTTATAAAATAACGGTTATTTCACATAGAAAATAAACCCTTTGTTCTATAGATTAATGAATTAGAAGCGCCATCTTCATTGGGTCATGAAACATCAACCTTTAGTGGAGCTGAACCAGTCTTAGCACCACCAATGGAGTTTAGAGACGAACCTACGCTAGTTCTAGACAAATCGAATGGCATAGGGGTTTTCTAAATGATTGTTTTGGGGACATGGTTAGCCTAGACGATTTAACTTGTGACTTTGACATGGTGGAGGACCCGGAATGGACAGATAGATTTATGCGAGAGCATTTAGGCGATGTTAGTAGTAGTAGTGCATCTGAACCGGGTCCTCATAAAGAAATTCCATCACAAGACAATACAGGCTGGCTTGATCAGCTATTCCCAAACACCCTGGAATACATACTAACAGGCTTAGAGGACTTCATGTCATCTCCATCCATTGCAATTGAACAGACTGGGGGTGGTGCTATTGACAATTCTATATCACCCCCACCCTTCCGCTTAATGTTACATCTAGTAGTAGTAGTAGTAGTAACGATATAACAACAACAACACAAGTACCCCCTCTTCCAGATTTTTTTCTTTCCAATTCTGCCTTGCACCACACAACGGTCTACAGCGCCAAATTCGGTGACCCCTTTAACTCTCTAGTGTCGGGGTATATAATAACAGATCCCCAGGCCATTACACATTTATATACTAATATTATTCAAGCACATCTTTAACAACAGTGGGAATTGTGGTGAGTGGGGGTCAGTTTAAAAGCTTAAATAGCATTGAATCTATTTTTTAAATGAAAATGAGGGCGAGGTGTGTTCAAAATACTTGCACGCAGATGTTGGCAATTGGCTCGCATTTATCTAATTATGGGGAGGTTTTTCTAAATTGGGTTAATAGCATTCAAACTAAGTGGGAATATTATAACGAGGGGGGTAGTTGGTCGATAGTTTTATTAATTGAAAGTTTAAACGTTAATATTTGTAGATTTAAAAAGGGTTTTATTTTAAGAGGGGGGAGTGGGCCGAGGGGTATTGAATTAAAATATCATTCAGATTTAGAGTGATGTAGGGGGATACAACGAATCTGTTTCGATACGAGGCTACAGTGTTTCAAGTATGCATTTTTAATTGGCGCCTACAGACCACTTCAAAAAGATACCACTAAGAAAAAGTTGGATGAAATGGCAGTTAATGGTAGGGAGGGTTCAAAGTTCCCAATTGTAGATTTTAATTGCTTAAATGGTCAATTTTTCGTGACACTAAAAGGGTAAAAAGCGGAATGGTGTGTTTTATTACTGTCCAACATGCCTCTCAAGATTTCACTCTGATTTAAAGTTAAAGTATCACATGAAACACTGTAAACGTCATGGATACAAGGCTGTGGAAACGGTAAGTGGAGATAGAGCGATCTTACGTTTTAAAAATTTCCAAAACACGCTTCTGCAGAGCAATAAGATCGCTGTAGACTGCGAAGCGAAACTCAGAGACGTGTACGATTCGTCAAATTCAAATCGTGTTAAAATACTTGAAGCCATAGGGTTCTCTTACGCTCATGCGCAACGAGATTCCAATAATACCATGCAAGTGCTGCATGTAGTTGAGATGTTGGGTGACGGTGAAGACTGCATGCGCTCGGCATTGGTCAGTCTACTCAAAACAGGGAACGGTGTAATTTTGCGCCTTCGTTACACAAACTATCCTATGCTCCTATCACCAGATGACATAATGGCTATTAAAAATCGTAAAATGTGTTGGGTTTGCATGGGAGAATTTTATGATGGTGTTGGGAATGGGGGGAGGAGGAAGGTGATCGACCATGATCATTTGTGGCAGGAAATTACATCGGAGAGGGGGGGGGAGTAGCTTTAGGGGGTTAGCACATCAGTCGTGCAATTTAAACGTTAGACAACAATATTTCGTACCTGTTTTTATACACAATTCCAATTATGATTTGAAGCTTGGTTTGACGGTGTTGGCCCATACTGCAAAGGGTGGAGTTGTAGATGACGCATGAATAGATCGTTCTTTTTCATATAAAATTCTACTCAAATCATCGGATAAGCTACTGCTGCTAGTCTTAATTGAAAATAGTTGATAAGGGTGACACGTGCCTGAATAAAATCCGTTTTTTAGACTCTTTCAGCTTCTTCCCCAAATCTTTAAGTCAATTGATTCAGGTACAGAAAAGTGACAATTTTGATAGCTTCCCCCTCCTCAAACAGCGCTTCCCCGATGATGAAACGTTTGATTTATTAACGTGTAAGGGTATATATCCATTTGATTATTAGAACTCTGGCTCGAGGTTAGATGAGGTGTCATTACCGCCCATTGAAGCTTTTTACAATTCTCTTACTGAGATTGAGTGCACCACTAGCGACTATGAATTTGTTAAGAGGGTTTAGGCAAAGGGCGGATGTAAAAATGGGTGGGATTATTGTAAACTATACTTGGCGAGTGACGTACTCACTCTTCTGGACAATGTGTGCAAAAATACGGATAAAATCTATTGGGAGTTTGGGATGGAAATAGGTTATTATTTTTCCACTCCTCATCTGATACTGATACTCCTCCGATACTCCTCATCTGGTGATGGACCTGATACCTAAAATCTGCAAAGAAGAAATAGGTCTGATCGCTAATGTGGATCAGCATCTGTTTGTAGAGAGATCAATGAGGGGTGGGTCGGTTTTTCATGGGGATAATGTCACGAAAACTTATCCGATCGGATAGTACACTGATGAGAATTTAGACGCAGTTTTTTTGGATACGAATTCTCATTACCCATTGGCAATGTCCCACTATTGTTTGCCGTGTGGCAATTATAAATGGCTTGACAATCCATGTGCTTCGAATTTCCCCGACATGGCTAGTGTTGAGGAGAATGGGGCACAGGGATGGTTTTATGAAATTGACGGTGAAATACCCATGGAAATCCATTACTCGGTAGAAGACTTTGTTTTTCCGTGCATAAATAGACCGGTGGGCAGGGACTCTCTGAGCCCCTACAATTTATCTTTAGTAGAGGATGGGAGTATGCACTGGGTGCCTTCAAAACAAAAACTAATTGCCGACCTCTACCCGAAACAGAATATCGTTGTTCATCACGTGCTACTGATATGGATGGTGTCCAATGGTTTCAAGGTCACAAAGATTCATAGAGCCCTCCAATTTGATCAAAAGCCTTACATGAAAATGTTTTTTTGACACCTTTGTCAGTAAGCGTTCACAAGCGAAAACGAAAGTTGAAAAAGAAGCCTATAAACTCATTTTGAACTCAGCTTTCAGTAAAATGTACGAAAGCGTACGAAACAGAAGTCGATGTGACATTGTAACCAATCCCAAAGATTGGGTTCGAATCATTGCGGATCTAAACTTCACATCTTTCAAAATCATAGACTCTGATATGGTGCTCCTAGACCGCAAACAAAGAAACATTGTTTTAAATAAAAATGTTGCAGGCGGAAGTGCCATAACTGAAATATCTAAGAAACTCATGTTGTAATTTTATTATAATGTATGGAAGGTGCAGTGGCCGATTGAGGGACAAGTTCATTTGTATTACGGGGACACTGATTCCCTCCTGTTAAAAGCCAAAACTGAAAATTTATCGAATGATTTTGAAAATTGCGAGCAAATTAGTTCATTAATGAACTACACTAATTGGGATGAATCCCTCCACACAGGTCTAATGAAACGCCAGGCCCCAAATCAATTGTTAATGTTAATATCTGAAACGGGTAGCGATCTGATATCCAGTGGTGTATTTCCTGGGCCGAAGGTATACTGTTTGGAAACACACAACAAGAATATGAAACAAGTTTATAAGGGGGTACCTCTACACATTTTTTAAAAAATAATTTCGACATGAGTGTGTATAGAAACTGTGTGGAAGGTAGTTTAGTCCCAAGAGCAAAAGTCTTGACGATTCGCTCTTTACAGTTCAAAAACTACACAGTTAGAGTTGAGAAAAACGCCACGTCAGCCATATCGGACAAAGTCTATGTGCTTGAGGCTGGTGTGAAGGTACTACCACGCGGTCATTATTTAATTTCAGACCGAGTTGAATGTATAGATTACAGAAAACAACTCGGTCTAGAAAAATTAACTTAAATTCATTAAAAAAGTACAAATTGGGTGGGAGGGTTTTTTTGGGTAATGGGTGTTTTTAAATTCTTTTTTTATCACACACAATTTTCAATGTGTTTGTGTTTGTGCAAGGCAGATCAATTATCCATTATTTAATGCCCGCCCCCGGCCCGCCGCAGCGGGCCCCACTTCCCGGCCCGCGGCGCTTCCCGGCCCGCCACAGCGGGCCCCGCGGCGCTTCCCGGCCGCCCCAGCGGCCCCCCCCCCCCCCCGGGGGGGGAACCCCATTGCAAATGCTGTAAATAAAAGTGATATTATTTTAAGTGTATGTCCATATTCTAATAAATGTTGTATTTTTTATAAATAAATTAAAACAGAAAAGTATATTTATTAAAGGGTTTTTTTTCTAGTGCCTATGTAAATGTTGTATTTTTTATTATAAATAAATTTAAAAAAAGTATATTTTTTTCATCTTTAATGTGCTTTTTCTCAATGTAGTATTTGTAAAGCGCTGTTACTTTTTTATATGTGTATAATAAAAGAACAATATGATTGTTTATTCGTCTTCTTATTATTCTTGAACGGAGTAGTAATAGGGAAATTATTTAGTCATTAGACAGCTATAGTCTACAGTTAGTTGTCTAGGTGAACTGTTGAAGGGAACATGTATCAATTCAAAACACCATTCAGATTGTTTCTGTGTGGGCTGTCAATGTCAGGCAAAACAACACTCTTAACTAAAATAATTAAAAATTGCGATAAAATGTTTGTGGAAAAAAAATCTACTATTGTTACAGTATTTGGCAGGAGTCATACGATAAAATAAAAGCAATTTCCATGACGGGATTGGTGCAGATACAATTCATACAGGGACTTGATGTTTTCAGCATTATTGAACCAAACTCTTGGCGGATCTTTGACGATCTGTCTGAATCTATTGAACAATGCTCTCAGGAAATACTACAACTGTTCACTGTTCGCCCTCATCATGAACAAATTTTCGTTACTCTGGTTCAACACAATTTCTTTCATCAGACGAAATGTGTGCGAGCACTTGCATTGAACTGCACCTACTATATCATCTACAGAGCTGTTCGTGATTTTAGCTCACTAATAACTCTCAATAAACAAATATACCCCGGCGCCCCTAAATCCCTACTCTCAGCATACAATAAGGCAACTAATAAACCCCACGGGTATATCCTATTGGATCTTAATCAAAATACAACCGAGGATCTGCGTGTAGTCACAGATATTTTTGACAATAAAATTACAGTGTATCTCCCCATGAACAATAAAAAGACCTATTAGTTGTTATCATTACACGGAAGAAACTACGTGAAAATAGACATTTATTTTCTGTTCTAAGCACTTCAAAACCCTTGCTTAGGAAAGCCATACTCAAACATGGTATTGACAATGAATTCATTAATCTAATATCTTATCTTTTTTTAAATTTGACAGAGAGCAATGTTAGAATGACAGAAGTAGTTAAACAGCAGGCAAAGCAAAATAGTTCCGTTAAACTTACATTGGCCTCTTAAAACAAAGGAAAGAATTTTAAAACGGGGGAGTATTTTTCTTTGGGGGTGGTATCTTTTGGGTGGATATTTTCTGAGGCGGTAAAAGCCAACCTTCATAATAACGATATGGCTCGCCTAATGATTTACAGACAGACACACATCAGTAATTAACACTTACAATCTAAGCATTCTAGCCTGTCCCGGGTAAAAGTGAGCTTATAATTAGTAAATGCTAAATGGGCCCCTTTAACCCTTATCTGTATCTTTTATAGTATTCTCCCCAACCAAAAATCAGGGCTCTTGCGTCAATATCTCATCCCACAAGTTTTTCTGTGTTTATTTTTATCGAATGAAAATGTTCTGTTTCTAATATTCTTACACAAGTGTTTCCTGTTTTATTTTGTCTAATGTAAATGTTTCTTCAGATTTGAAAGCTAGTATTTTTAAGTTATTTTGATTTCTATTTGACTATTTAATGTATTTAATCCTATTTATGACAAATGTGGCTGGGATCCAAGTATTTTATTTTACATACTGGAAGATTATTATTGTAAAAAAAGGTTATAAATTGGCATTTATTCCATGATCACTGCATCTGATGACTGCTATGAGTTTTATTTTCTTGGATCATTTATTTCCATGATCATTAGCCTCTATTCCATGCTCACTGCATCTGATGACTGCTATGAGTTTTTTTTCTTGGATCATTTTTTTCCATGATCATTGGCATTTATTCCATGATCACTGCATCTGATGACTGCTATGAGTTTTTTTTCTTGGATCATTGATTTCCATGATCATTAGCATTTATTCCATGATCACTGCATCTGATGACTGCTATGAGTTTTTTTCTTGGATCATTTATTTCCATGATCATTGGCATTTATTCCATGATCACTGCATCTGATGACTGCTATGAGTTTTTTTTTGGATCATTTATTTCCATGATCATTTGCATTTATTCCATGATCACTGCATCTGATGACTGCTATGAGTTTTTTCCTTGGATCATTTATTTCCATGATCATTAGCATTTATTCCATGATCACTGCATCTGATGACTGCTATGAGTTTTTTTTCTTGGATCATTTATTTCCATGATCATTGGCATTTATTCCATGATCACTGCATCTGATGACTGCTATGAGTTTTTTTTCTTGGATCATTTATTTTCATGATCATTGGCATTTATTCCATGATCACTGCATCTGATGACTGCTATGTGTTTTTTTTTCTTGGATCATTTATTTCCATGATCATTTGCATTTATTCCATGATCACTGCATCTGATGACTGCTATGAGTTTTTTTTCTTGGATCATTTATTTCCATTATCATTGGCATTTATTCCATGATCACTGCATCTGATGACTGCTATGAGTTTTTTTTTCTTGGATCATTTATTTCCATGATCATTAGCATTTATTCCATGATCACTGCATCTGATGACTGCCATGAGTTTTTTTTCTTGGATCATTTTTTTCCATGATCATTGGCATTTATTCCATGATCACTGCATCTGATGACTGCTATGAGTTTTTTTTCTTGGATCATTTATTTCCATGATCATTTGCATTTATTCCATGATCACTGCATCTGATGACTGCTATGAGTTTTTTTTCTTGGAGACACTTTGTATGGAAGGAGGTGTCATAGAAAGTTTGGAAGGGAGCTCATTCAATAGAAATTTTAAATTCTATTACCTATCAGAAGTGTTTGGAAGGAAACCAGCCCCCTTTCCATGCCCATTCTTTACAAAAACACAACCGACAAAATTTTTAGAAAGACATTTTGTTCAGCATAGTTGAAAATATTTATAACTATGCCTCTGGGGATGAGAAATCTCACCCTCAACCCTTAGATCGAGGGCTGTAAGCTATGCAATTTACTTACTTTTTCCATACGGTATTTTTCGTAGGCTGTACAGTACTGCTGCTTAAGTAAGGAGCGACGTTAGCTCTATAGTTTTTTTTTTGTTTTTTTTTTAGCAAGGCCCTTCGTAAGGGAAGGAGTTGTTGTAGAGACAGTGAAAGGGGTTCATTCGATTGGAAATTTAATGTTCTACTGCCTTTTTAAGAGAAAAAGTGAATGGAGGTAAAACGACCTCTCTCCCACGTCTTTTCCCCCTAAAGTCATCCAAAAGCATTTTGATACTTCCATTTTGTTCAGCACAGTTGAAAGATTCATAACATGGTGGGATAACACCACCCCAGAGTCGTTGGGGCAAGGGCTGTAAGTAATACAGTTTACCTATTATTTACATACAGTACTTATGATTGGGAAAGCGCGGGGGGTTTTGAGGATTTTTTTTTTTCATAGAAAAATAAGCTAAACTAAACATGTTTGAAATGTGAAAATTTGTGCTGTGAAATGCAAAAAAAAACATGAAGGTAGACATAGGATACGGGTTGAAACTCTTAAGTGCTTCTTTTTTTTACATTTTAAGGTTTTAATTTTTCTTTGTTTTATTTCAGACTCTATTCACTACTTATTACATGTGATTTGAGTTATAGATGACTCTACTTAAACACAATCACAGGACATAATGGTATAGACTGCTTGGAACCAGGATACGGGTTGAAACCCTTAAGTGCTTCTTTTTTTGGATTTTAAGGTTTTAATTTTTCTTTGTTTTATTTCAGACTCTATTCACTACTTATTACATGTGATTTGAGTTATAGATGACTCTACTTAAACACAATCACAGGACATAATGGTATAGACTGCTTGGAACCAGGATACGGGTTGAAACCCTTAAGTGCTTCTTTTTTTTGCATATTAAGGTTTTAATTTTTCTTTGTTTTATTTCAGACTCTATTCACTACTTATTACATGTGATTTGAGTTATAGATGACGCTGCTTACACACAATCAGAGGAAATAATGGTATAGACTGCTTGGAACCAGGATACGGGTTGAAACCCTTATGTGCTTCTTTTTTTTACATTTTAAGGTTTTAATTTTTCTTTGTTTTATTTCAGAGTTTATTCACTACTTATTACATGTGATTTGAGTTATAGATGGCGCTGCTTAAACACAATCACAGGACATAATGGTATAGACTGCTTGGAACCAGGATACGGGTTGAAACCCTTAAGTGCTTCTTTTTTTTGCATATTAAGGTTTTAATTTTTCTTTGTTTTATTTCAGACTCTATTCACTACTTATTACATGTGATTTGAGTTATAGATAGCGCTGTTTAAACACAATCACAGGACATAATGGTATAGACTGCTTGGAACCAGGATACGGGTTGAAACTCTTAAGTGCTTCTTTTTTTTACATTTTAAGGTTTTAATTTTTCTTTGTTTTATTTCAGGGTCTATTCACTACTTATTACATGTGATTTGAGTTATAGATGACGCTGCTTAAACACAATCAGAGGACATAATGGTATAGACTGGTTGGAACCAGGATACGGGTTGAAACTCTTAAGTGCTTCTTTTTTTTACATTTTAAGGTTTTAATTTTTCTTTGTTTTATTTCAGACTCTATTCACTACTTATTACATGTGATTTGAGTTATAGATAGCGCTGTTTAAACACAATCACAGGACATAATGGTATAGACTGCTTGGAACCAGGATACGGGTTGAAACTCTTAAGTGCTTCTTTTTTTTACATTTTAAGGTTTTAATTTTTCTTTGTTTTATTTCAGGGTCTATTCACTACTTATTACATGTGATTTGAGTTATAGATGACGCTGCTTAAACACAATCAGAGGACATAATGGTATAGACTGGTTGGAACCAGGATACGGGTTCACAGATGCATTCACAATAAACAGGTTCGCAATACATCATTAAAACAACAAAAATGGGCTTAATGTTCGCTTCACAAGTTCAAGAATCAGTACTATCTACTTTTTTGTTGAAACCTTTAAAATTAAATTTGTTATAAGTTTGTTGCGACTTCTTGTTTTTACAACTGTAATAAGTTTGTACGACACCAGACGCAGTGTGTATTTAACCAATGTTTAGCTTTTAAGCGCAAATTGTGGACTATTTTGTACTAAATAAAACTCAACTGAAGTTCTTAAATAAAAAGCGACCTCAATAAATAAATACATTCTGTGACCATACAGACCATAGGCTACACGATTTAAAAAACAGAGAAATGAAAGAAAAATATTAAGAATTACCCTTAGAATTTATATTAAGATATTGAATATTATAAAATTACCCTCATTGGATTTCGTCTTTTCCTAATATTTTTCGTTTGCTTCTTCTTTTTCTGTCGTATTTCAAGAAATAAAATGAGATAAAAAGAAGATAAAAAGAAGATAAAAAGAAGAGGAAATTAAAATTATATTAAAAACATTTTTAGGCATGCATAGGTGATTCATGGCACAAAAGGGTGATTCAAGGCACAAAAGGGTGATTCAAGGCACAATAGGCACAATAGGTGATTCAAGGGATGCATAGGTGATTCAAGGGATGGCACAAAATCCTTACGAAAATGCAGCTGCAACGAAGATATAGGGATTTCAAGATAAAGCGTATTTTAAACCTTTTAACTTAACAAGAATTTTACAATGTAATTCAGTTTTCAGTTTTGTAATTCAGCTTTGGCTTCTCTTGGAAGCCAAAATGTCTGAAAATCAATAGACAAAACTTAACAAGGATTTCACACTGTAATTCGGTTTTCAGTTTTCCCTTTAGTTTTGTAGTTTAGTTTTGGCTCTCTTAGAAGCAAAAATTTCTGAAAAGCAGAAAATAAAGTGAAACAAGAATTTCACGGTGTAATTCAGTATTCAAAAATATAGGTCATATCTAATAAGGTCATATCTAGGGGAGGGGGTAAAACCCCCTCCCCTAGATATGACCTTGCCTCAAACCCATGTAGAATTGATAATGTTCACGTGTTAACATTTCTCTCTTTTGGCGACTAATATTGTCTCTTTAGCGAGAATGTATCATTTGAGCACAATTTTTTCTGGTTTCGACAAATTTTAAGTTTTCTGCTTTCTGGTTTCGGTTTCAAAACCAGAAATTTTTCTGGTTTCGTCAAATTTCAAATTTCGACAAAATTCAAGTATATTGAGCCAATTTTTTCACCAGTTGAACCGACTGGTGCACATAAAAATGCTAATGTGAAATACATATGTGGGGCACATAAAATGTGAAATACGAGCCTTCCAATAAACAAATATACATCTAGATGTCTTATAAGATACCTTTTCATCTTCTAATAATGTCTTCTTCTGATCATTTATTTTGTGTTTTATGATTGATTTAAATAATGGGATTTACAACAAGCTTGACTTGGATTAGATTTTAAACTACTCATTTTGGAAGTCTAAATATTTGTGTTGTTTGTTTGTTTTTATCTCACATCCTCAAAAATCCTTTCCCAAGTCTGTTCTTTCCCAGACTGTTCGAATATTAAGACGAATGCTCATATTATCTTTTTCTAGATGGCGACAGATATGAACGAAAATAGTCAATTTTGGTCTTTATTTGCGTGAAGTCACCAGCATCACATGAAATATTGATGCATTGGTCCCAGGTATACATACAAAGGGGACTGGGGGTGCGGGCATGTGTCCCCAAACAAAAAAAATCAATATTTTTATGTTCTTCTATGATTTATTATATTTTTGACTTAACTCGCTCGTTTTCTGGGATTTGTTTTGTTATCTGGGATTTTTTCTGGGATTTTGCTCGTTTTCTGGGATTTTACTCGTTTTCTGGGATCTTTTCTTACCCGCTCGAAACGCTCCTCCCTCCCAAGCAGCTTTTTGGGCATGTGGCTGGGGATTTGTGTTAATCATATTGTATAAATATGATTGTCATAAACATTAGAAATTAGCATTATCTCCGAGACTAATATTAGACCTATATTATGTTCCAATGATTCTTATAAGTGATTTTATACCTATTATGTGGCTGAAGAAAAACGAATTATACAACATAGTAGCTTTTTAAATTTGCATAGGCAGCACTACAGCGCAATAGCGCTGCTTAAGTAATGAGTAAATTCTCGTATCGAAGAATTTGTCGTAGAAACTTCGGAAGGGGCTCATTCGATTGGAAATTAAACGTTCAATTTGGAAGTTGAAAAATGGAAATAATCGATGTAAAATGAATGAAAGACGAAAGGTCTCAGTTAGTAAGGATAAATGAAGCGATTTTATAGCAATATATCCCATATCAATTGGCAGAAATGATCATCCAGTGGATAAAATCCGTTGGCCTTTCCCTACCCCACATATATTTTGGCTAGTGACGCCTCTGTAAGCTTTACCAGGATAACGTGGGAATTGTCCCGTCCAAAATCAGCAAGAACAATTCCTTACCCGACAAAATTTTGGTATAAATATTACCTGCGTCTGGGTTTTTTAAAACTCTTCCAGCAGTGGTGGATCCAGGGAGGGGCGAGGGGGCACCCCCCCCCCTAAAGTAGTTTAAAGTAGTGTATCGCAATTTGCGTTAATTAAACTTGCTCATAACACAAGTCTATCGGATCAACCTATTTTGCCCTCCCCCCTCCCTTAAAAAATCCTGGATCCGCCCTTGCCCTCCAGCCTTTAATGAAACGGCATATAAGATCAGCCAGACTTTGGAACGTGGCCTATTTGTGAAAAAATTAACCCCAAAACCCTGTAAGCTTAGAAACTCACAGTTTGGATGGTTTAAATCTTCAGCTAAATATTCATCCTCGCTTTACGCTCAGCGTATAAATAAACAAGATATATTTTAACCTAAAAAAAGTATGTAAACTCGTCTTTATTTACTGCTTATCATAAAAAAACAAAAATAATTCATTTGACGAAGTTTTCATAGTCTTTTCTTCCATCACAGTCTTGGTCGTGAAGTTTCATTAGCTTTTTGCACATATTGACATCGTCGCGGCATTTTCCTAAAATAAAAAAAAAGGTATAATGAACATATACTGCCATCTCTAGAATACTTGAATAATTTAGTAAAGTCCTCAGGGGCTTTATACGTTTAAGGGCTGGGTACACGTAGCTGATTTCGGGAACTGATTTCCAAATCAGCACTGATTTTAAAAGAAATTGGCGTCGATTTGAGCTTGAAAAATTTTCTAGTTTTCGGCGCTGATTTACAAAATCAGCGCTGATTTTCATCATGATCATCACAAAAAAAAAATAGGTATACAAATAAATAGTCAGCCAGAGGTATTCTGTGGTGAAAGACCCTACTACTGAGCTGAGAACTAAGCTGAGATCAATCAAGCAACTATTAATAAACTCCAGTTGACTATGTGTCCATGATTTTTTGTTTTGAAAATTTTGCGCAATAAATTTTTCTTTCAAGAAATTTTTCTTACCGCTATCGTTTGTCCACTGACGCTGAAATCGGCTCCCGAAATCAGCTACGTGTGCCTAGCCCTTTATAGCTAATTCTGAAATTCCCTTGTTTTGGTCTTACCTATATGGGTATAATTGTACAGACGCACGAACTTATTAGGGGGAGGGGGGTAAAATACAGGGTAATTTTATAAGGTGCTCAATAAAATTTAGAAGAAACTCTAAGAATTTGGACATTTTGGATAAACTTGGTAATGTTTCATATGAACGTGACAGTTTTTCACCAGTTCCTGCGGTAATTATAATTTGTTGTGACTGTATAGCTGGACTGTATCCAAAGGGGCCGTGTTAGAGCCCCCCCCCCCCTGAAGTATTTCTCCGAATTGTAAATTGGTCTTAAATACAGGTAAAAAAAGAATCAACACCCCCACCCAGAACACAATCCTTTTGGTAACCTTCCCCTTCCCATTTTTTTTTGTAACCCGCCCCCCCCCTTTCTGGGCCCTGCTGCATGGTAATATTTTATCACAGATCCTCCATTTCAATAGTTATTGAGAACTTGCCTAAATTGATCAACGTTGCTCACAATTTTTATCATAGTTTATTGAATATTTCAGGTATTAGATGTCGGTAAAACTAGAATCGGTGCGCCGATACCCGGGTCGAGTCTTTTTTTTATCTAAGGCTGGGACAGCAACTTCCTAATTTCGGTAACCTGTTAATCAGGGATGCCGATTGGTCTTTTCTCAGAAAAAAATCATTAAAGTAGAAAGCGTACGGATGGGATCATTGTGTCATGCCAGAAAAACATAAGATATTGATGTAGATAGAACAACAGTAGGAACAAAATTTCTTTGATGCCAACTTTACAAGAAATGATTTAAATTGCTCCGAATTAGCTAGGATTTTACTGGCGAAAGGCAGGGCTAGGCTCGTACACCGGATTTCAAATCATTGGGGTACTAGACATTTCAGGCTGCTCTGCATCGAAAAAACTTCCAAATAGGTAAATTATAAGGATATTAATTGGACTTACATAAATATAAACCTGAGAAAACATCACTTAGATTTTGAAAGGGGTAAAGATTTTAAAGAGGGACCCCCCCCCCTCCTCCTGCACACACGCCTATCAAGGGCTAGGTTTCCTCTTTTGGAGGAGGGTAGAGCTGCAAAAAACTTATTTGATTTCCCATTTTTTATAAATTATTTCGTATTATTTAAATACTCAAAGGATTCTTGAGTTTTGGCGGTAGAGGCTGCTTCAATTGCAGAAAAGCATATACGGGCTATTTCTTGATTGCTTTGTGTAATACAATTTATACATTTTAGTGTTATTATTATTTATTTTTGACCCACACTATACAAAGGTGTAATACGTGGAGTAACACGAAGAAAAACACATAAAAATACAACAAAAATAAATTTAGAAATCAAAGGAAACAGGTTACAGAGTAACACATAAAATATAAAAGACACTGAATCATAAGAGAAAAAACATAAAAAGAGGGGAAAAAGAAGAAGAGAAAAAAAACTCACAACTTGCAGAGTCTAATAAAGCAGTAAAGCAGAGAAATATGGAAGCAAGCTGTTTTTATTGTTATCAGTAATTGATTTTTACTAATTTTTTATAATACTAAAAAATGTAGAGTAACCAAAGAAAGAAAAACAAACAAAGAAATAAAGGAAAAATAACCTACGACAGAAAAAAACCTGATAAGGTGATAGTGCGGAGAAAAACGGGTACAAGCGGTATTTGAAAGCTTTCTGTGTAGACTTTCAAAATCTAAAATAATTAATCCGTATTCTTTTTAATTCATTTTTCTTAAGACGGAGTAAAAATCCAGAAGCAAAAAGAATTGAATGGTCACAAAAAGTTGAGTAGAGCTTGGCCAACGCAAGTTTATTATATTTACCTCTATTGGCAAAAATCTTAGCATATCCTAATTGAACTTTCTCATTAATATCGGAAACTGTGCGATGGCGCAAGCTTGGAAGACTATTAGTAGTAGAAATACCGAGCCATCGAAGAGAATCTACTAGAGGGATAGTAAAGCCACTACAACGAACGGGAGTGCTAGAATTTTTGTTAAAATAAGTAAATTCACATTTATCTACATTAAGAGAAAGGTCTAATTCCGAAAAAGAAGAAGTAACACGAGAAACCATGTTAGATAGATCAGTTTTAGTACGGCTTATAAAAAGAAGATCATCAGCATAGGCAAGATATGAAACATCATCAAAACCAGAGAGATAGGTAGCCGATATCTTTGCAAGAACTCCTGAAATACATAATTCAAATAGGGTCGGAGATAAGATTCCACCTTGCCTTAAACCTCTTCTCACTTTAATAATAGTAGCTGACAGCGATTTCAGCCGAAGAAAAGAATTAGAGTACCAGTAACGAAGAAGCATTATAACCGATAGATCGACATCGCAACCATGAAGAGCAGGAAAAAGCTGACTATGACATACACTATCGAAAGTTTTTGATAGATCTAAAGCACAAAGATATATACTCTTTCCCTTAGAAGAGTTCTCAAGGAGCAAAGAACATTTACACGATGTGCATGCTGACAACCTACTCCCAGCTTAAATCCAAACTGGTTATCTCCCTCAAGAATATTATTAGTCACAAAAGGTACATGCTCAAAAACTTTACTAAAAGTGCAAAAGACAGTAATGGGTCGGTAAGAAGAGCAAATTAAAGGAGAATGTAAGAAAACAGATGAGTTTTGGGTATAAAACGATAAGATGGAAGACAATCTGACAACGAATCACTTCCCACTGACAAATAATTTATATCCGTATTGAGGTTGCCAATGATCATATAATTTAGGGAAATAGAAAGAATTTCTTCCACTAAAAACTTCAACGTGTTGCAATCTTTAGCATATCTATTTATAGATCTGGCAGAACGATCATCATAAGGCAGCTAAGAATTAATGAAAACTGTAGTGCCCATACGAACAGCCAAAAAAAAACTCATCCAAGTAAAAAGTCACCGGCGAAACCAAATTCGGATTGTGCTTAAAAACACAAGCTAGCCCACCGGATGGGTGGCCTCTTGTGGTTTTGGCAGTAGAAAAAACATCATGATGAGGGCTCCAACGCAAAAGGTTAATGCTAAAGTCTGTAAGAAGATGCTCGTGCAGACAGACCAAATCATTGCGGAGCTGGTGAATAACGAAATCCTTATTCTTTGTACCATTAATATTAAACGATATTATTGAAAACACCAAAGTCAATGCGAAATGGGGGAGCGCAACATTATTTCCTTAGATACTGGGCAGGTCAGACTATAAGAAGTATTATTTTTACCACAGTTAGCACACTTGGGAACAGTGCTACAAGGACTATCCTTAGTAGAAAGATGTGGCCAAGCACATTTGGCACATTTCGAGACATTGCTGGTGCAAGCACTTTAAAAGTGATCGTATGACCGGCATTTGAAGCAACATTTAGGTATTTCCTTAAATTCGTGAATTCGAAAAAATTTATATCAAACTTTAATTCCCTCTTTGAAATAAGCGGACTGATTGAAGAAATCTTCACATCCAAGCGTGACAGACATAGTCTGGCCCAATCGGTTTGCCCTTTTAATACATTGCAGTCTACTGCAAGGTACAATAACTTCTTAGAGTTATTCACAATGATGGTGATAATTAAGAAGAGAATTTAGTTTCGAAAAAAAGAACAACTCATTCATCAGTGACCACTCCTACCACCAAGAGCGTATCCAGGATTTTTGTTTCGGGGATTTTTTTCGGGGGGAGGGTTTACAAAAAAACGTAGCGAAAATTTGTTTATATAAATTTTGTTACGTTTTCACGAGTCAGACACAGTTTCGAGACGGGTAGGGGGTTCAAAACCGGTAGCTTCCCCCCTAGATTCGGCCTTGCTTACCAAAATGGCTTTCAATTACCCCCTGGGCTGGGATTCAAAAACAAGGTTATTTTCCGGACATTTGTAGCAACTGGTGATGTCAGCATTTTAGCTAGGAAGAAAACACTCAAATTATTTGAAAATAAAGAATGTTAAATTATTATCTTAAATTATTTAATAATCTGAAGTTATTTGAAAACAAAGTCTTGTGGTATATGTGGAAATTGAAATATACAAAATCAACAGAAAATCAAAACATTGAACTTAATACAAGCATGTTTCACAGCACATCGAATAGTTAAAGATGTTCCTCAACTTAAACGCTTGTACTCCGTGATTTTAAGTTTCACCCTGTAATTAATATGTGCAAGGTTAAATTTACAATGGTAAACTCAAAATTTTGACATAAAATTATAAATGGCACTACCAATGTCGGTGCTTCGGTACTCGGGCGGGATCTAAAGTCGGGATAGCAACTTTTTAATTTCGGTACCCAAGATTAGACTAGTATTAGTATCCACAAATGATTCCCCAAAAGCTTTAAAACGACGCTTGGCTCTTGCTTACACATCCTTCAAGTCACTGCGACCTATTTGGAAAACAAATCGCCCGTCCATAAAGCTGAAGATAGAACGTTACCCTGATTTAGTGGTTCCGGTTACAACGTTTGAAGAGGAGATATGGACCCTAAAAGCCGATGACAAACACCCACAGGCGGTTTTCAAAACTATTTTGCTCCGAAATCTTATTGGCATCCATTACGTGGATCACATATCAAATGAATTGCCACTCTCCTCTTTAAACTACTCTCAAACCATCATACAGACACTCCAACTCCAACAGCTTCGATGGTTAAAATACGTCCCGCGTATGTCCCCAGCCCAAATTAGCCTTTGAAGAAGGAATGAATGCCTCTGACCCAAGAGGACAACCTCCCAAGCGTTGACAGGAAAACTTTTCCAACCCAGTACTGCTGAGGACTGGAGCAAACTGTGAGGCATACCAAAAACACTCATGATGCCGCGCGAGGAGAACCTCTGAGTCAGCTAACCGGGCTGGATGAAAGTTATGTAAGCAAATAACATTAGATTAGTTTATTTTACACAAATATAGGAAACATTATGCTGAATACCTTATATCGGGTATTATCGGTACCCAGAAAAATAAAAAAAAGTAATGAAGATAACATGTTAGTACATCCAATGGGTATCGATGAGATTCTTACGTCTTGTAAAACTCGTTTTTCTAGGAAAACGTAGGTCGATAATATGGATCGAAGAAAACGGGAAATATATTCCTTTATGTAACAACACCCTTCCCTCAAGAGCTAGAAATATAAATCCAAAAGAATAAACCATTATGTGCGCTAAAAAATATTTGTGGTTGTTCTAACTGGGAAAAAATGAAGGAAAAGTATTTCGCCCACTCCTTAAAACCCAAGTGAAAAACTGTCAGAACGGATATCCACTTTATTGAATTTCCAAGGGTACCGGAATGAGCATGCTGCCGTCCTTGCTTTAGGTGTTTTTGGGCCAGGAAATTAGCAAACTACTACCCTGGCTTCAGGTACCAAAGAACACTGGCTCGGGAACCGAAGACCATATTTTAGTGAGCATTAAATAAAAAAAACGAGTTTTTTCAATTGAAAGTAAGGAGCAACATTTAAAATCAAAACGAACAGAAATTATTACGTATATGAAGGGGACTGCTCCCTCCTCAACACCTCGCTCTTTACGCTAAAGTTTTTTAGTACTTAAAAATAAAAAACTTCCTATTGTTGCAATTAAACGACCCTTGTGTTTCAAGAGTCGTTCTTTAAGAATTGGGACAAAATTCAAACTTTAGCGTAAAAAGTGAGGAGTTGAGAAGGGGGCAATCCCCTTCATATAGTAATAATTTCTATTCACTTTAAGTTTTAATGTTGCTCCTTATTTTCAATTCAAAAAACTTATTTTTATTTAATATCTGATCGTTTTAATTAATGCCGAGAAATCTGGACCCACCTCCACGCAAAAATCCCCTCCCCGGTGAAAATTTACCTCGGACAATTACCCTTAACAACTCCACGCGTGAAGTTGAGACGGAAAAGAGAAAGCAAGACCCATAAAAAGAATTTTGTATGGGAATTCTGGCAAATTCACCCAGTGTATAATTCTCCGGACAAGTTCACCCCCTGGAAACTTCCCTTCCCATGGAAAAATCCCTCGTGGAATAGCCCCCGGCAGAATTCCCACTCCCCACCAGAAAATGTATACATACTTCACAATAACAAATGCTATCTGCAAACAATAGGAAAATTTTATGATCTAAGGACCTTTCCCCTAGGGCTATGGGGGGGGGGGGTCAGGTTATATTCATAGGCATAGTTATTGGGCATTTTAATTATGATGAGCAGAACGGTTATCTCAAAATTTTGATAAGACGACTTTGGGAAAAAAGGAGCGGGGGAGGGGGCCAAGTTGCCCAACAATCTTTTTGGTCACTTAAAAAGGGCACTAGAACTTTTGATTTCCGTTCGAATGAGCCCTCTCACAATAGTCTAGGACCACTAGGAAAAAAAAAACACACGCATCCACGATCTTGCTTCTGGCAAAAAATACAAAATTACACATTTTTGCAGATAGGAGCTTGAAACCACTACAATAGGGTTTTCTGATACGCTGAATCTGATGGCGTAGTTTTCATTAAAATTCTGATACTTTCAGGGGATGTATCCCCATTTTTTCGAAAATCGGGCAAATTTTCTCAGGCTCATAGCCTTTAATCGGTAAGACTAAACTTAATGAAACTTATATATTTGAAATCAGCATAATAAGCCAATTCTTTTGATATATATATATATATTGGTATTCCGTTTTTTAGAACTTCGGTTACTATTGAGCCGGGCCGCTCCTTACTTACAGTTCGTTACCACTAACTGTTTGATTAATTATAAATAGTAAAATATTTGAAATTTGGTTAGATTAAGATTGATCAGAATTATTTAGAATTAAGATTAATTAGATTAGATGATTAATATTAGTTAAAATTAAATTAATTAGTTTAATTGATTATAATTCAGATTGATATGGAAGTAATTAGAATTCATATTAAGATCAATTAAGTGATTAAAATTAGTTAAATATTAGTTATTATTTATTAATTAAATTAATTAGATTAATTGATTATAATCAAGATTGATTGGAACTAAGATTAATCTTCTAATGGTCATTTGTCACGTGACCTAAGCAAGGGCATATCCAGGGATTTTTTTCGGGTGGGGGGGGGGGGTATAAGGTACACAGAAAAAACTTTAGAAAACGCATTAAGAATTTGTTTATATGTATTTTTGTTAGGTTTTTACGAGACGGACAGAAATTCAAGGACGGGGGAGGTTCAAATCCCGTAAAGTCCCTGGGTACAGCATTGGGCGCATGTCTTATTTATGCAGTTCTCATTGACATCCACTTACTTAGTATTCAAGAGGGAAAATCCGGCTTAATTTTCTTGTTTCTGGCTCGTTAGGGCTGCGTTCTTCATTATGGGCGTTATTTGACAAACTAAACTGTTCAATCCTGGGAGATGGGTTTAACTGCTGCCTTTTTCCAATTCTTGGAAATGGAATTAGTCCTTGACGTTTAGCTGAAATAGAAAAATAACAGTTAACGTGGTCAGGGTTGTCACTCAAAAATGTTTTTTGATAACGTAATAGATAATGTTTGACATAATTCTCAAAAGGATAATGCATACTAATGTGGAAGTTAAATTCGCGCTATCTACCAGTATCATAGGTTCAAAGTGGCAGACAACTCAATCCGTAGCCCACAAACAACCTACCATAGCCTATAGGAAAATAACATGATAATAAGTTGGTACTATGGGGAGGGGGCAAATTTAAAATTCGTATAGAAAGCAAAGCAAAAAATTAAAAGAAAACCGAAAAGTTACAAGACACCAAAATTCTTGGCTAAAAATATGATTTTAAAGACAACTGCAGATTTTATTTGAGAAAAAACGTCATAAGCATAAACTGTCATTGTATAAAACATCAAAAACCAAAAATGTGCGCGAGAAATACAAGTAAGCTTGCTCAAAAATAACGTTTTTTTTAGCTTTTGAGAGCCAAATAGTGGAGAATTTCCTCTTCCCCCTTTCTCAACCCTGATCTTCTTTGGGTAGATGCGTTTTACCTTGTGCATTACAAAGTAACGAAAGAGAAGACCGGCCCTGATAGTTTTCCCTTATTGTTTTCTTTATAAAAGGGAAACATCTATATCAACTGAAAAAGAACACACAACTGAAGAAAAAAAACTTTGCTTTGCTATCAACCAGCTTTGATTTCTTCCAAAATATGCTTTATCTCTTTTCTTGTCCATGTTAATAATTTGGAAATGGGGTTTCGGTGTAAAAAATAGTTTTTCTCTAGATCTTGGACGCCAAAAAACTTCACTACATAAATAATTAGTTTTTACAATCGTAAACCATAAACATTCTTTTCAATGTTTCTGCTTCTCGTAATTTTATTTTGTGAGCTTAACACTTTTACGGTGTAAAAAATAGTTTTTCTCTAGATCTTGGACGCCAAAAAACTTCACTGCATAAATAATTAGTTTTTACAACCGTAAACCTTAAATATTCTTTTCGATGTTTCTGCTTCTCGTAATTTTATTTTGTGAGCATAACACTTTTACGGTGTAAAAAATAGTTTTCCTCTAGATCTTGGACGCCAAAAAACTTCACTGCGTAAATAATTAGTTTTTACAACCGTAAACCTGAAACACCCTTTTCAATGTGTATGCTTCTCGCAATTTCATTTTGTGAGCATAACACTTTTACGGTGTAAAAAATAGTTTTCCTCTAGATCTTGGACGCCAAAAAACTTCACTGCATAAATAATTAGTTTTTACAACCGTAAACCTTAAACATTCTTTTCAATGTTTCTGCTTCTCGTAATTTTATTTTGTGAGCATAAAACTTTTACGGTGTAAAAAATAGTTTTCCTCTAGATCTTGGACGCCAAAAAACTTCACTGCATAAATAATTAGTTTTTACAACCGTAAACCTTAAACATTCTTTTCAATGTTTCTGCTTCTCGTAATTTTATTTTGTGAGCATAACACTTTTACGGTGTAAAAATAGTTTTCCTCTAGATCTTGGACGCCAAAAAACTTCACTGCATAAATAATTAGTTTTTACAACCGTAAACCTTAAACATTCTTTTCAATGTTTCTGCTTCTCGTAATTTTATTTTGTGAGCATAACACTTTTACGGTGTAAAAAATAGTTTTCCTCTAGATCTTGGACGCCAAAAAACTTCACTGCATAAATAATTAGTTTGTACAACCGTAAACCTGAAACACCCTTTTCAATGTGTATGCTTCTCTCAATTTCATTTTGTGAGCATAACAGTTTTTGAGGCACCCTAGTAGAAAAACATTATTTTGTAAAAGAACACAAAAAATGTTCATTAGTTTCAAAATCTAGTCTTTATAGTAATATGCTTATTTATTGCATCAAAATAGGTATGAGATAAAAGGATTGCCTTTACAATTGATAATGTTAATGGATGGAAATGTTAATGTTAAATGTTAATGGTTGGATTAAAAATAATGGATGACTTAAGTTGTGCCCAGCCACGAGTTTAGTTTAATTGAATAGTGCTGCGAGTTTAGTGCTGTTCTACGAGTGTTTTGTAGTAAGCTGGGCATTAGAGAATTTGCGTAACTTTGCTAGCTAGCTAGTGTCACTTGATTCAAGGGGGAGGGGGAGACCCCCAGATTTTTAACCCCCCTATATTTTGAAAAATACCTTTCAAAGACCCCCGGGGAGGGGGGGGGTCTTTGAAAGTAACTTTTTAGTACATTTGTATTCAAAAAAGGAAAACCGGACAACTTTACTCCCCCCCTAGATTTGAAGCCCCCCTTCTTAACGTTCATGAATTGATGCCACTAGCTCACACTAAGTTCGCAGGTGTCACTTAATATCAAGAATATAATGACAAATGTATGAAACTACTGACTAGACTCGGACTTAGGATGACTTCAAACTTACCTGTTTGTTGCACTAGCCTATCCAGACTTTACATAAGGCCAAAGGAAACAAGAGTGCGTCAAATGCTGAATCTGCTATGAAAACCTGAATTCGTTCTGTGTGAAAGATAAATAGCCATATAGTATGAACTACTAGTTATAATTTACTAATGGCAATCAATTAGAACAAAAAGGCAATCCGTTGGTTTGTTTGAATTATACCAGGGTGAAGAATGTGGTCCACATGTCTCATTTCCGTAACCTCCCCGTCTCGGTAATTTTGACCAGTGCGCTTGTGCACTGACAAGATTTTAGAGACTCTAGCAAACGTCCTAAATTGGAAACGAACAGTTTCTTTTTTTTTTTTTTTTTTTAAGTAAACGCACTTTTTCCTATGCTTTTTTCGTCAAGTTTGCTATAGTTTTTAATAGGGTTTCAGCATTTAGATAGAACAAAAACTAAACTTTTCATAGATATACTTATTTTGACTATAAGTTCAGCCATTTCTCTGCTATTAAGGGATAAGAATAGACAAGAATATTTGCAATTAATCTAATTAATCATACTTTTTCTAACTTTTCTCGTCAATTAGTTTATATTTTTCAATGGGTGTCGGGTTTCAAATAGATTGAAGGTATGGCTTTCCAGAGATATAGAAGCTTTGACTAGATTATAAGTTGCCCCCCCCCTCTCTCTGATGGACAGGAAAAAAAAAATACAAGAATCCATTACAGAAGTGAAATCTACCACCAACTACCTGCGTGGCAGACGAGCATTTTGCCACTTGACTAGGCACGGTTAAACGTAGATGTTTATGTCTGTATGCTGTAAGAGCAATTGAATTGGCCTAGATCCTGGCATTTTTTATGTTCTTTTATCCATCAGGGAGCAGCGGCGGTTCTGGTCACTCTTATGCCCGGGGCAAAATGTCAATCAGCGCCCAAATTGTATTACAAATATTTTCTTTTGTACTTAATATTGAAAATAAACATTAAAATTACAGTAAATTTTCGAACTGATGAGCTTTCAACAATGAATATCATTATACATCAAATATTCAGTTTAATTTATTAGTTCGTTCTAAAATTGTGCAAGACCCCTAAAATTGTCCTCTTATTTAACTATAAAAACCTAAAGCCTACTGCGTCATTGGCGCTTCACTGAAAAATGAATTATATTACAAATATGTTCTTTTCCAGTTCTTCCAGGATTGAAAATGAAAATAAAATTAAAGTGAAATAAATCTTGAACTTATGAATCTTCAAAGTATTAATATCATTGTATGTTAAATATTCAATTTGATTTTGTTTATACTTTCCAAGACTGTTCAAGACACATATAGTTTTCAGTAAAGCGCCATGACGCAGCAGGTTTTAGACTTTTACAGTGAGAGAAGGAGGCGATACCCAAAGTCTTGTTTGTAGTGATTTTTGTTCGTTTCAAGCTTGATTTGCATATTCAATTTAAGTTTCACTCCTTTAAGATTTGTTTATTCCTTTACATTAATTTATGAAACTACTGTATGTTTGTTTGCATTGATTGTTTATTTGATTTCTGTTCGTTTTGGGTTTCATTTATACTTCAATAGCAAAATATATTTTTTTTCATTTTAAGCTTGATTTGCATATTCAATTTAAGTATTACTCGCTTTAATATTTATGTATTCATTTATATTATTACTTGTTGTATGTTTCTTCGCTATGATTTTTTATTTAATTTCTATTCGTTTTGAGTTTCACTTATTCTTTAATAATCATTTCTGGTCGTTTTGAGTTTGAATTTTAACAGGTATTTGTACCTGCTGATCTTAAGTTTAAAATGACATTTACTTTTGTTTGAAAAGTTCTTTTTCGGATTTTTTTTTAAATTAATTTTTTTTCGTTTTTGAAAAGTTTTGAGTTTTTAAAAATACCTTATTTCAAAATCAATTTTTTTTTCAATATCAAATATTCATCAAAGTATCAAAACTAGTTTCAAAGTAACAATATCAAAGTAAAAAAATAGGTTTGTTTCCACCTCGGAGTTTTTATTATCTGATGTTTGAACTATTTTAAACAAAATGGCTATCTAAAATTGTTATGGGATTGGTTTGGGAAAAAAAGAGCGGGGGGGGGGGGGGGCAAATTGCCCTTCGATCTCTTTTGACTCTTTAAAAGTGAACTAGAACTTTCTATTGTCAATCCAATGAGCCCTCTCTGAAGTTTATACGAGCACCCCTTCTATAAGAACCATATATGCACCCAGGGCATAACTTACAACGCCTGTCCCTCGGCCCTAGGGGGTTGTGTTGACCCCGAAGTTTTAATATATGATTTTTGAAACTATTCTCAACAAAATGGCTACCTCAAAATTTTTATCGAATGGGTTTGGGGAAGAAAAATGAGTGGAAGGGAGAGGGGCTAGTTGCCCTCCGATCTCTTTTGACTCTGAGAAAGTAAACTAGAAATTTTAATTTTAAATCAAATGAGCCCTCTCTGAAGTTTATACGAGCATCCCTTTCATAGGAACTATATACGGCCCCAGGACCTAACTTACAACGCCTACCCCCAGGCCCTGGAGGACTGTGTCGACACCGGAGTTTTTGTTATCTGACCTTTGAATCATTTTAAAAAAATGGCTATCTCAAAATTTGTATCGGATGGGTTTGCGGAAAAAAGGGCGTGGGTCTAGTTCTCCTCCAATCTTTTTTGACTCTTAAAAATTGAACTAGAACTTTCAATTTCCATTCAAATGAGCCCTCACTGAAGTTTATAGGAGCATCTCTTCCATAAAAACTATATATGCCACCAGGGCATAACTTGCAGCTCCTACCCCCAGGCCCTGGGGGGTTGTGTCAACACTGGGTTTTTGTTATCTGACCTTTGAACTATTTTTAACAAAAGGGCTAGCTCTGTTGTATGCTTACCTTTGTTATGATATGCTTGTGCCGCCTGTAATGCTCTCATTGTATTGCTTGCTATGTGCTTACGCTTGTTATTTTGTGTTGCAGGTCGGTTGGCTTCAATAAACTGATTTAAACAAATGTCTCTCATTGAACACAACATGGTGTCAGAAAAATAGTCAAGATGGACAACTCTACGCCTTCACCTCGTTTTGACTGGGAAGCAGCCAGTCATGAGTCATGGAAAAAAATTTGAACAACATATGCGGCTAATGTTCACAGGCCCTTTAAGTGGAAAAACTGAAAAGCAACAGTGTGCATATCTGCTTCTGTGGCTTGGTGAAAAAGGTCAAGACGTATACAGTACTTGGATATTCCAGGCAGAAGAGACAAATAAAATTGCTTGCTACCTAGAAAAGTTCAAGGAACATATTTCACCATCTGTCAACCCAGTCTTTACCCGGTACAAGTTTCACAAGCGAGACCAAAGTGTGCATGAATCAGTGGAACAGTATATAACAGCCATACACGTGTTTGTTAAGGATTGTGATTACCCAGTAACAACCATTAATGATATCGTGAGCGACAGAATTGTTTGTGGAATCTTATCGCCAAAAATTCGCGAGAAACTTTTGTCAAAAGGTGGTACATTAGTACTTTCAAAAGCCATAGAAATTGCTAGAGCCCATGAGACAACCCAGGCACAGCTCTCAACAATGGCAGATGTTTCAAAAAATATGAATATCAAACAGGAGATCGATAGTCTACATAAAAGGAAGCAACACCAGTCAGCATATGCTTCACAGCCTAAGCAGTGCTACTTCTGTGGAGGGCAATATGATCCAAATCACAGGTGCCCAGCAAAAGGAAAAATTTGTTCAAGTTGTGGACGCTCAAATCACTTTGCCAGAGTTTGCAGAAGCAAACCAGTGCATGCTGTTGAAAGTGTAAATGCAGCTCAGATTGACCAAGTATTCATCAATACACTCTTTGTGGGATCCGTTGGAAATATAAAAGGAAGCCAACCAACTGCAGAAATCATTTTGAACAAACAGGAATCGAAGATTAAGTTCAAAATCGATACTGGAGCAGAAGCCAATGTTATTCCAGTAGATCTGTTTCAGAAAATTGTCCCTAGACCTGAATTGAAAGAGACCAAGCAGATTCTTGTTGCATACGGAGGTACGAGAATCCCATTAATCGGGATATGCATGCTGTCATGCACATACAACAAGGTTACCACAGGTAGATATGAATTCTTTGTTGTAAAAACCAAAGCCATGCCAATACTCGGCTATGAAGCATGCGTCGACATGGGTCTTGTGAAAGTGGCAGGAACTGTTGAGCAAAATCAGGAAACGCTGTTCATCCAGAAGGTAAAAAAGACTTTGCTGACGTCTTCACTGGCATAGGCGAACTGCAAGGTGAGTGCACCATACATCTGAAGCCAGATGCTGTGCCAACTGTACATCCAGTGAGACGTATACCATTTGCCCTTCATGACAAGCTAAAAAGCGAGTTAGAACAGCTGGAAAAACAGGGTATTATACAGAAAGTTACAACTCCTACTGAGTGGGTAAACTCAATTGTCGCCGTTGAAAAAAAAGATGGGTCTCTGCGTTTGTGTTTAGATCCAAGGGATCTAAATAATGCTATACAACGACCTTTTTACCCCATGCCAACTTTTGAAGACATAGCTGCACGGCTTCATGGTCACAACAGGTTTACTAAGCTAGATGCCAAGTCTGGGTATTGGATGCTCAAACTGTCAGAACCATCGTCATTGATGACAACTTTCAATACACCGTTTGGAAGATATCGATACATGAGAATGCTTTTTGGGATTGTGTGTGCTCAGGACATATTCCAACAGAAAACGGAAGAAGCGTTCAACAATCTAGAAGGTCTAGGTGTGATTGTGGATGACATAATAGTATCTGGTAAAAATGACGAGCATGATAGAAACCTTTTATGTGTGCTAGAGAGGGCCAGAAAGGAAGGAGTGAAATTCAACCCTGAGAAATGTATATTTGATGCTCACAGTATCCCTTATTTTGGCCACGTCATCACAGCTGAAGGCATAAAGCCGGATCCAAGGAAGGTTCAGGCTATAAAGGAAATGCTATGTCCTACAAGCAAGGAGGAACTCATGACGTTTTTAGGAATGGTCAATTTCCTATCTCGTTACATTCCAAATCTTTCGACTTTGAACCACTCATTAAAAGAGTTAGGAAAGCAGGATACATTCCAGTGGACAGATGCTCACAAATCAGAGATGGAGAAGATCAAGGTTTCTATTTGTCAGAACCTAGCTGCATTCGATGCTCAAAGTAAGGAAGTAGAGTTGAAAACAGATGCGTCAAAACATGGCCTTGGGGCAGAGCTTTTAACTCACGGACAGATTGTAGCATTTGCCTCAAAAGCATTGAATGAGACAGAACAGCGCTACTCACAGATCGAGAAGGAGCTGTACGCAATCATGTTTGGCGGTCGGAAATTTCACCAATACATTTATGGCCGAAAAGTCAAGCTGTACACAGATCACAAGCCTTTGGAAACCATTCTGTCAAAGCCTTTGTCTCAGGCACCACCAAGGCTGCAAAGGATGATGCTTCAGATACAGCCGTACGATTTGGAGGTTCACTACATTAGAGGAAAAGATATCCCAGTAGCTGATGCCCTGTCAAGACTGCACACATCTGAAGAAAGCGACGATTTTCAAAATGAGATTGAATTTCATGTAAACTCGTTTGTTAAGCACATACCTGTTAGTGATACAAAAATGGAGCAAATCCGAAAAGAAAATCAGCGAGATCCAGTCATGCAAACCCTCATCAAGGTGATCCAGGAAGGGTGGCCTGTCGTCAGAAAGTCTTGTCCAAGACCTGTTATCTCATACTGGAATTTCAGAGAAGAGCTAGCGGTTGTCGATGGCATCATCTTGAAGGCTGACCGAATTGTCATTCCTTTAGCCATCCAGCCAAACATTCTCCAGCAACTGCATGCATCCCACATGGGCATGGAAAAAACCAAACAGAGAGCGCGAACTGTGGTTTTCTGGCCTGGAAGGAACCATGAAATAGAAGAGTTTGTAAAGAGCTGCGAATCGTGTGGGAAATATGCACCAAACAACCCCAGAGAGTCTTTGCTTTCTACTCCACTACCCCAAGGCCCATGGGAAGCTATCGGTGTAGACCTTTGTCAATTGGAGGGCAGAAACTACCTCATTACCGGTGACTACTATAGCCGGTTCATCGAGATTGACAAGTTGAACTGCACAACTACGTCGGAAATCATCACCAAACTCAAGTCACATTTTGCTAGATATGGCATACCGTTGAAGATTCGGTCAGACAATGGGCCGCAGTTCTCATCCAGTGAGTTCCTTAGTTTTCTGCAACTGTACGACATCCAGCTCTGTACATCAAGCCCGAACTTCCCACAATCGAATGGACATATAGAAAAGGCAGTAGACATTGCAAAAAGAATCATGCAGAAAGCAGTTGACTCCAATTCGGATCCTTATCTTGGTCTCCTTGAGTACAGGAGTACTTCAATCAGGGGATCTGCATCACCAGCTCAACTGCTCATGAGCAGGACTCCGAGGTCGATTCTACCAACTATCCAGCTGCGTCCCAAGGTAATACCTAGAAAAGAGATCATCAAGGTTCATGAAAGAAATCAGTGTAGGCAGAAAACCTACTATGACCGGCATGCGAAAGACTTAGCTATGCTGAGTCCAAACAAAACAGTTTGGATGAAACTGTCAAAAGAAGATAAGCATTGGAAGAAAGGGATAGTTCTGTCAATGCCAGAGCCAAGATCTTACCTAGTACAAACGGAAAATGGAAATACTTACAGACGAAATCGCGTGCATTTGAAGCCTAGATTCACTGCGCCGGGGAAACCGAAATTAACATTCCAAACGAACTTGTAGACTCAGATGAGAGCCAGTCCATTGCGCCGGGTCCATTACTTGAGGGTACTGAGTCCCCTGAAAAACTAGACGCTACCAGTCCGACTATTGCTACTCCATCAAGGTTTAGAGTTGATGAAAATGCTGATGTTCCAGCCACACCAATTGCAACTCCGAATCCAGTTCCAGTGAACAGTAATAGGAATTCTAATACAAACGGGACTCTATTTGGGCCACGCGTGTCAAGATATGGAAGGCCCATAAAACCAAGACAGATTTTCGATCTGTGAATAACTAAATGGAACTATGGTTATTTACGATAGTGATTATGATGCTTCAGAAGAGTTTTGTTTCTTTTTTGTTTTGTTAGTTATTTCTTTAAGTTTGTATGTGAAGGAAGATGTTGTATGCTTACCTCTGTTATGATATGCTTGTGCCGCCTGTAATGCTCTCATTGTATTGCTTGCTATGTGCTTACGCTTGTTATTTTGTGTTGCAGGTCGGTTGGCTTCAATAAACTGATTTAAACAAATGTCTCTCATTGAACACAACAAGCTCAAAATTTTTATCGGATACATTTGGGGGAGAAGAGGCGTGGAGGGCTAGTTGCTCTCTGATCACTTTTATCTCTTAAAAATGGGCACTAGAACTCTCGATTTCCAATCGAATGAGCCCCTTTTGAAGTTTATACGACGACCCCTTCCATATGAAGTGCCTCTGGGGGAAAAATAATAAATAATAATAAAACACTGGAGCCGTATGGCCTTTACTATAGGCAACACTATAGGCTACCGTTGCCTCTGATAAAATTTCACCAAATACAAAATGATTATAACCTTTAGATTATTCAATTTAAATTTTGTGCCCTTAAAATTTCTGCACCCGGAGCAAATGCCCCCTATGTTCCTCCACTAAAACTTCCTCTGTCAGGGCGAGGGTGGAGGGGCAACCTACGATAAAATTTTTCATATCCATAGAAAGTCAATCTTTCTTTCTATCTAAATCTTGAAACAGTATTGAAAGATATAATGAACTTGAAGAGAAAGGTAAGAAAAAGCATTTTTCTGCACCGAAAAATTGAGGATTTCTTGGGACCGTTGGCTTCCAATGATTGAAACTTTGGTACAGTTTCTAGAATCGGATTCTACATATTCACGCCACCGCAGCTACAGATTTATTCTCTTGAGCTGTAGGTCGTTTTTGTTGACTTAACGGTAATTAGGGTCCATCCACAAAGAGATACTAATACCGAGATTTAGCCAGAGTTAATTTGAGCCAATTAGATTTTGCAATGAATTTTCTGATTGACTGAAAAATTTCCTGAAATATGCTGATTGGTTTAAATTAGCAGTTGCTAAACCTCGACATTAGTAATATCTCATTCTGAAAGGGGCATTAGTTGAAACATATTTTATTTCTCCCCCAGCGCCATAAATTATTTTGTGAAAGTCAGCATAGGAATTTAATTAGCTTTATGAAGGGCTTTATGCGCTTTACTGAAATTGTGTGTGAGGAGAGGGTGGTAAGCAAGGCCGTATCCAGGGGGGGGGGGTTACCCGGTTTGACCCCCCCCCCCCAAAAAAAAAAATTTTTTACCGAGTCGAAAATAAGTCGACAATTAGTAAAACCTAGGTAAAAATCAGTAAAATTAGTCAAAAACTGAGTCAAAAGTTAGTAAACACCCCCCCCCGAAAAAAATCCTGGATCCGTCCTTGGTGGTAAGTCACCCGTAAGAAACTTTTCTTCTCGTAGAAGTATGCCACAATTACACGAGAAACACGTACAATTTTGCTTCATTGTGCATTTTGGTTTTGAAAAAAAAAAGTATTTAAAAATTGATCAATCTAGAGGCTTGAATCAATCTAGCATCTGAACCACTCATTTAGTATAGACTGTTTATCAAGCCCTGTTCAAGGTTAAACTTATTGCTAATACTTGTCGGAATTTTCAACTATCTTTTTGTTTCAAACAGTTCGTGGTAACGAACTGTAAGTAAGGAGCGACCAGGCTCAATGGTAACTTAAACTCTAAAAACGGAATTTTGATACCAATAGATACATCAAAAGAATCAGATTTTAATTCTGATTTCAAATATATAAGTTTTATCAAGTTTAATTCTACCCATCAAAAGTTACGCGCCGGAGAAAATTTTGCTGATTTTCGAAAAAAGGGGAAAAGACCCCCTAAAAGTTATAGAACCTTAATGAAAATCACACCATCATATTCAGCATATTAGAGAATCAAGCTCCTGTTTACAAAAATGTGGAATTTTGCATTTTTTGCCAGAAGAAAGATCACGGATGCGTGTTTGTTTTATTATTTTTTTTTCCCCAAGGGTAATCGTATTGAGTCAGTGGTCCTAGAATATCGTAGGAGGGCTCATTGGAACGGAAATTGAAAGTTCTAGTGCCCTTTTTAAATGACAAAAAATGGAGGGAACTAGGCCCCCCTCCCACGCTCATTTTTTCCCCAAAGTCACCCAATTAAAATTTTGAAATAGCCATTTTGTTCAGCATAGTCGAAAATCTAATAAATATGTCTTTTAGGATGACTTAATCCCCCACAGTTTCCAGGGGAAGGGCTGAAAGTTATGAACTTTGCCCATTGTTTACATATTGTATTGGTTATTGGGCATTTTCAGGAAGGATTTTTTTTCTGGTGGGGGGGGGGGAGGGCTGGAGGAAGGGGTTACCATGGAGAATCTTTCAGTGGAGGATGTTTCTTTGGGGTAAGGGACATTTCTATGAAGGGGGCGCCGGATTTCCAAGCATTATTTAAAAAACGATCAGAAAATAAATATAAAAAAAACAAGTTTTTTCAACTGAAAGTAAGAAGCAACATTAGAACTTAAAACGAACAGAAATTATTACGTATATGAGGGGGTTCTCCCTCAAGTCAATACCTCGCTGTTTAAGCTACAGTTTTTTTTAGTGATTTCAAAAGAGCTATCTATTCTAATTAAACGGCCTTTGTGATTCAGGGGTTTGTGAATTTATTTTTTTTTAACTTTTAAAGTAAAGAGTGTGGTATTGACTAAGGGGAGAACCCCCTCATAAACGTAATAACATATACGTAATAAAAAAAAAAACAATAAAAAAAAACAAGCGATACGATTCAATAATAATCGAAACTTTTAAAAACGAAATTTTTATGTCAATAAATGTATAAAAAGAATGGGCCTATAATGCTGATTCTAAATATATAAATTTTATTAAGTTTAGTATTACTCATCAAAGACTACGAGCCTGAGAAAATTTACCTGATTTTTTAAAGAGGGGGGAAACATCCCCTACAAGTGGAAGAATTTTAATGAAAATCACACCGTCAGATTCAGCGTATCAGAAAACCCTATTACATTGATTTCAAGCTCATATCTGCAAAAATCTGCAACCTTGTATTTTTTGCCAGAAAAATATACGAATATAGAAGTTCGTTGCGTAAGTTAATTTGTAAATCACGTCAGAACCAAATTTAGAGACAGCCATTTAGCAAAAGAAAAGTAAAAATTTTATGCAAATTTTGTTTACTTATTCAATGACGGTGAGCCAAAATCAAAGCTGCATCAAACTAGTTTCAAAGTAACAATATCAAAGTAAAAAAATAGGTTTGTTTCCACCTCGGAGTTTTTATTATCTGATGTTTGAACTATTTTAAGTCTCTATTTAGTCTCCGGAGTGATAACATCATCTTTTTGGATCTAGTGAACTTTAAAACCAGCTGTGAAATTGTATTAATTCAGTGCCTTGAGCTATAATATATTCAGTGACCTTGAGGATTATTTCACAGGATTATTTCTGCTACGGATTATAATCTAAGGTAAACTTATTGATATGGACTATTGCTTTGTTTGGATTATTAATAAGGTAGCAACAACAGTTCAAATTTTAAGGGAAAGAAAAGGAAGGAAAGAAGGGAAAGAAAAAGGAAAGAAAGAAATAGGATTATTTGGCTAATAAAAATAGTTTAATAGCCAAATTTGCATTGTTTTTTCGCTGATTAGTGACAGCCTGTGCAGAAGAGAGCGGGAAAAAACACAAGAGCCGTATCAGTACCGGCTGGATGTTGGTCCTTAAAGTGCTGGGGAAAGACGATTTGAGTGCCGGCAATTCCCACAGGCTTTGTTAGCTGTATCTCGTCAGTATTCTTTCTGTGTAGTTCATTCAGCATTCATTCACCCAAGAAACGAGTAAATAGCCAGAGGCGATACGTATATGTTTGCGAATACTTTCTGGACCGGTTTTGGATGTGATTAAGGACTTGGATTGTTAATTTTTGTGACATCATTGGGTACGATTGGACTTAATTTGGATAGATTATAAGCGAAGAAAAATGGCAAAAATCAAGTATTTATATAGCCCTTTTTTATATTTCATCCAGCGTTCACTTAACTTCAAAGATATTCCCCATGAATCGGTTGTAAGCACTGCCGTGAGATTTTTTGATAAGGAATCTGTCACACAAGCCGTAAGATTTATACGAGATCAATTAGATAAAGATGGAACCATTTTGAAAGAGCGTAGAAGCACAATAAATGCATCTGTTTTTGTAGAAGATGCGATTCATGCTATGAAGGAATTGGACGCAAAGGGTGATTTCCCTTTCAAATTCACTATTTATGATCCATCTGAGACTCCTTCCTTACCTCACGATGTATTTACCTCATTAACGTGCAAACTAAACGAATGTGGTGAAAAAATGAATGCATGGCTGGACCGATGCAACGCCAGTTTTGTCACTAAAACGTGGCCTACTCCCAGCGAATCTCTAAGTATCCCGCTTCACGTAAAAGAAGCACCACCCGAAATCTATAAATCGTGCCAAAAGCAGAAAGAATTTCTTGATTCCAAAGGTGCATCCGGAAAAGTACAGAAGGTAGTTATGAGAAGCAATACGCTGGTGTTGTATGTTAGAACCGAGCATGATGCAGAAGCTATAACTAATAGCATAAAATCGAATTCCGCGGCTGTAGATAAAGTCCATAAACTGAAATTCCTGGCAGTGGCTAAATTTGTCCCTCAAGATACAACAAACGAGGAGATTGAGTCTGCTATGGAAGGGATCCAAGAAGCGAAACGCGATGGTACTAGCAAGTCAGTCAAGCTAACATTCAGAGACAAAGAAGCTCTTGAAAAAGCACTGAAATATGACGTTTACGTCGGTTATTGCCATATCAAGGTGGACAAATATGTTGCCGCCCCTCTGAGGTGTTTTAAATGTCAAAAGTTTGACCACTTGCAACGAGATTGCCCTAACAATGCGAAGTGTTCCAGGTGCTCCGGCGATCACAAAAACCCTAAAGACAATCCCTGTGTCCGTGACACTAAATGTACTAATTGCTCTGGAAAGCATCCATGTTAAAGCTCGCAATGCCCGGTTTATAAAAGACAATTAGAGGCTAGTTCAAACAAACGTAAGCAATGAATGCAACTATCTTGCTTTATAGCAGAAATATATACGGGCACACTCCACAGAAGCTGTCTCTTTTAAGTGATCTAGTAACCAATCATAGCATAATATGCATTCAGGAACATTTGATAACATCCGATCATTCAGCAATCCTTGACCGAGTTCCAGGAAAGGACTATTTTTTACAGCCTGCTATCCGCAACAGCTCAGTTAGCAGGCCGAGTGGTGGAATCTTGATCACTGCAGACTCCAATTTGTAATGCACGCTAATTGATTCATGCGATTCTTTTTCTGCGATCAGAGTTCCTGGTCCAAATGGCTTTATAGTCATATCAGTGTACCTCTCTACAAATTATCGTGATGTCCTCTCAGAAAAGCACTATACGAAGGCTTATGCAAGACTCAGGAGGTTGATTGAACATTATAAGTCAGAAAAGATCATTATTAGTGGGGACTTCAACTGTTAGATCCTAGATGATGATTGTTTTTTCACAATATTCTGAGGGTGTCTGCGAGACACTACGGTCCCGGTTCCAAAATCCTAGTCCTTCACGTTTGTCCACAACGCATCCCTGGATACATCAGATATCGCTCACTTTTTCGTAAATTTCCTACTTCCGACCGTGATTAAAGCCATTGTTGACTTGGAACACAATTGTAGCGATCACCTTGGGATTAGCTTAATGGTACCATTCTCCATCTACAAGCGGTGCCCCGGGCGATCATGGTTTAAGAGTGAATGGTCATGGTCAAGAGTGAATGGCAAAGGATAGATCAGTACGAAGATATTCTTGACTCAACTCTTGCTAAAATCAAAGTACCGTTCCACATGCTTACTCATGGCCAAAATGAAGACAGACTAGCCCTGAACATCTTTTGCTCCGAAATTTTTCATTCGATGAAACTTGCGAAATCTGCTGCTGTTCCAGTGGCAAAAGTGTGCAACAACACTCTTAAAAAGGGATGAGATAATCCAAATATCAAGTTTGCCAAGAAGAGATCCAAGTTCTGGTACGAATTGTGGAAGAACTGCGACAAACCCCGCTCTGGTGTAGTTTTTCAGTGCTTTCGACATGCCAAAAAGAATTCAAACGTACTGTCGAGAATATGCAAGTCCAGCAAGTGGAGAAGTTGTCTTGTGATTGCATGAGTGACCCAAACATCTTATGGAAGTGATTCCAATCTAACAGGGCCGATGCTGATGTGTAAAGTCCCATTCCCGATGAAAGTTGGGTAAACCATTACAAGGACGTGTTTGCGCCACCACCCAACGAGCTGGACTCCGTATATAAATCTGAGTTAGATAGGCAATTAATCAGCGCGAAACTCCGCCGCACTGCTGTCATTGTTTACAAATGGCATATTGAGATAATTGTGAGAAAATTGAAAAAGAACAAGTCTCCAGGGCTCGATGGGATCACTCCGAAGCACTTACAGCACGGCACAGAACGTCTACATGAGTACTTAGCCTTACTATTCCAAATGAGCATCGAGCAGGGACTCACACCTGCCAACTTTCATGGTTGCCGCACATCCAATATTCTGAAAAAGAATCGAGATCCCTTGCTTTGTAAAAGCTACAGACCAATCACAGTTTCATCGGTTATCAGCAAATTATTTGAGAAGGTACTGTTGCCCCATATTACGTCGCACGCTCTAATGGGAGACAAAAAACTTGGATTCAGAATTGGGTTGGGTTGTGGAAACGCCCATCGGCTACTAAGAAGAATAATGAGGTCTACATCTTTAGTTAAAAAGCCACTCTTTGCCTGCAGTGTCAACATTTCCGCTGCGTTCGATTCTGTCGTCCAATCGCAGGCACTGTGGTGCCTCTTGGATCCAGGAGTCGACCCCCGCATTGTCCTTGTTCTCCATGACTGGTACTCCCACACGCATATTCGTCTAGCTTTGGGAGGGGAAACAATCGCCGGTCACCGCAAGCAAAAGCTTTCTGAACCCACTCGGCTCTTCAAAGGAGTTCGGCAAGGATCTGCTCTAAGCCCTATCATCTTTAATTCTGCGATTTACTCTGTAACTAGATTCGTTCGTGGGAGCTTCTTTTTGGAGGGCTTGGATCTAAGTTTCATTTCTTATGCAGATGACTTGTTGCTCCTAAGCAGCACGCTGAGGGGTCTACAAGAGAATCTTCGTCTTTTAGTGACCCAATACAGAAGAATAGGACTACGAGTCAACATAGAGAAAACCGAATTTATCGTTTTTAGCGGCACCAACTCGATTAATTCCAATCTTGTCCTTGACGGTATCAGAATCCAGCAGTCCCAGTCCCTAAATTACCTTGGTATCACGTATGGCCAGACGTCTAGGTCAACTAGAGGCTTGTTGGCTGAATCAGTCTGTAAATCTATCCGCTCAGCATATGGAAAAGCTCTCAAATGCAAGTGGTCATTTAATCGATTTATTAAGTCAAAACTATTCAACGCCGTCGTCTCTCCTGCCATCTGGTATATATCACCCTTGTGGGAAATGTTGTCCCTCACTGAGCGTCGAAAAATACGAACCACGTACTACAGGTTTGCAAAATTTTTGCTGAGACTTCCACTGAGATTTTCTAACACGGAGATCTCATCCATATATGGAATCATTGATCCATCAACCAAGGTGATTGATCTAGAACGAAGAGCCCAAGACGATCCCTCAGTAAACTCTACGACTCACTGCTGACTCAACAGTTTCTGTGAATGAAGTACCTGTATTTAATTTTTAGTGTTGAACATATTTTTCTTCTTTCTTTGTTTCATTTTGTACTCCGCTTTTTTTTTTCCATTTCTCCATTGTAAGCGGGCATAAATAAATAAATATATATATATATATATATATATATATATATATATATATATATATATATATATATATATATATATATATATATATATATATATATATATATATATATATATATATATATATATATATATATATATATATATATATATATATATATAAAATGGCTATCTCAAATTGTTATGGGATTGGTTTGGGGAAAAAAGAGCGGGGGGGGGGGCTAATTGCCCTTCGATCTCTTTTGACTCTTTAAAAGTGAACTAGAACTTTCTATTTTCAATCAAATGAGCCCTCTCTGTAGTTTATACGAGCACCCCCTCTATAAGAACCATGTATGCACCTAGGGAATAACTTACAACGCCTGTCCCTCGGCCCTAGGGGGTTGTGTCGACCCCGGAGTTTTAACACCTGATGTTTGAAACTATTTTTAAGAAAATGGCTGCCTCAAAATTTCTATCGGATGGGTATGGGGAAGAAAAAGGAGTGGAGGGTGAGGGGCTAGTAGCCCTCCGATCTTTTTTGACTCTGAAAAAGTGAACTAGAACTTTTAATTTCAAATCAAATAAGCCCTCTCTGAAGTTTATACAAGCATCCATTTCAAAAGAACCATATACGGTCCCACGACATAACTTGCAACGCCTGCCCCCAGGCCCTGGGGGACTGTGTCGACACCGGAGTTTTTGTTATCTGACCTTTGAATTATTTTAAAAAAATGGCTATCAAAATTTGTATCGGATGGGTTTGCGGAAAAAAGGGCGTGGGTCTAGTTCTCCTCCGATCTTTTTTGACTCTTAAAAATTTAACTAGAACTTTCAATTTCCATTCAAATGAGCTCTCACTGAAGTTTATACGAGCATCCCTTCCATAAAAACCATATATGTCACCAGGGCATAACTTGCAGCGCCTACCCCCAGGCCCTGGGGGGTTGTGTCGACACCGGAGTTTTTGTTATCTGACCTTTGAACTATTTCTAACAAAATGGCTAACTCAAAATTTTTATCGGATGCATTTGGGGGAGAAGAGGCGTGGAGGGCTAGTTGCTCTCTGATCACTTTTGACTCTTAAAAATGGGCACTAGAACTCTCGATTTCCAATCGAATGAGCCCCTTTTGAAGTTTATACGACGACCCCTTCCATATGAAGTGCCTCTGGAAAAAAATATTAATAAATAATAATAAAACACTGGAGCCGTATGGCCTTTACTATAGGCAACACTATAGGCTACCGTTGCCTCTGATAAAATTTCACCAAATACAAAATGATTATAACCTTTAGATTATTCAATTTAAATTTTGTGCCCTTAAAATTTCTGCACCCGGAGCAAATGCCCCCTATGTTCCTCCACTAAAACTTCCTCTGTCAGGGCGAGGGTGGAGGGGCAACCTACGATAAAATTTTTCATATCCATAGAAAGTCAATCTTTCTTTCTATCTAAATCTTGAAACAGTATTGAAAGATATAATGAACTTGAAGAGAAAGGTAAGAAAAAGCATTTTTCTGCACCGAAAAATTGAGGATTTCTTGGGACCGTTGGCTTCCAATGATTGAAACTTTGGTACAGTTTCTAGAATCGGATTCTACATATTCACGCCACCGCAGCTACAGATTTATTCTCTTGAGCTGTAGGTCGTTTTTGTTGACTTAACGGTAATTAGGGTCCATCCACAAAGAGATACTAATACCGAGATTTAGCCAGAGTTAATTTGAGCCAATTAGATTTTGCAATGAATTTTCTGATTGACTGAAAAATTTCCTGAAATATTCTGATTGGTTTAAATTAGCAGTTGCTAAACCTCGACATTAGTAATATCTCATTCTGAAAGGGGCATTAGTTGAAACATATTTTATTTCTCCCCCAGCGCCATAAATTATTTTGTGAAAGTCAGCATAGGAATTTAATTAGCTTTATGAAGGGCTTTATGCGCTTTACTGAAACTGTGTGTGAGGAGAGGGTGGTAAGCAAGGCCGTATCCAGGGGGGGGGGGTGTTACCCGGTTTGACCCCCCCCCCTCCCCAAAATTTTTGACCGAGTCGAAAATAAGTCGACAATTAGTAAAACCTAGGTAAAAATCAGTAAAATTAGTCAAAAACTGAGTCAAAAGTTAATAAACACCCCCCCCCCGAAAAAAAATCCTGGATCCGCCCTTGGTGGTAAGTCACCCGTAAGAAACTTTTCTTCTCGTAGAAGTATGCCACAATTACACGAGAAACACGTACCATTTTGCTTCATTGTGCATTTTGGTTTTGAAAAAAAAAGTATTTAAAAATTGATCAATCTAGAGGCTTGAATAAATCTAGCATCTGAACCACTCATTTAGTATAGACTGTTTATCAAGCCCTGTTCAAGGTTAAACTTATTGCTAATACTTGTCGGAATTTTCAACTATCTTTTTGTTTCAAACAGTTTGTGGTAACGAACTGTAAGTAAGGAGCGACCAGGCTCAATGGTAACCGAAACTAAAAAACGGAATTTTTATACCAATAGATACATCAAAAGAATCAGATTTTAATTTTGATTTCAAATATATAAGTTTTATCAAGTTTAATCTTACTCATCAAAAGTTACGCGCCGGAGAAAATTTGGCTGATTTTCGAAAAAAGGGGGAAAGACCCCTAAAAGTTATAGAACCTTAATGAAAATCACACCATCATATTCAGCGTATCAGAGAAACCTACTGTAGAGGTTTCAAGCTCCTATCTACAAAAATGTGGAATTTTCCATTTTTTGCCAGAAGAAAGATCACAGATGCGTGTTTTTTTTTTTTTTTTTTTTTTACAAGGGTAATCGTATTGAGCCAGTGGTCCTAGAATATCGTAGGAGGGCTCATTGGAACGGAAATTAAAAGTTCTAGTGCCCTTTTCAAGTGACAAAAAAAATGGAGGGCAACTAGGCCCCCCTCCCACGCTAATTTTTTTCTCAAAGTCGCCCAATTAAAATTTTGAGATAGCCATTTTGTTCAGCATAGTCGAAAATCTAATAAATATGTCTTTTAGGATGACTTAATCCCCCACATTTCCCAGGGGACGGGCTGCAAGTTATGAACTTTGCCCATTGCTTACATATTGTTTTGGTTATTGGGCATTTTCAGGAAGGATTTTTTTCTGGTGGGGGGGGGGCTGGAGGAAGGGGTTACCATGGAGAATCTTTCAGTGAAGGATGTTTCTTTGGGGTAAGGGACATTTCTATGAAGGGGGCGCCAGATTTCCAAACATTATTTAAAAAACGATCAGAAAATAAATAAAAAAAAAAAAAGTTTTTTCAACTGAAAGTTAGAAGCAACATTAGAACTTAAAACGAACAGAAATTATTACGTATATGAGGGGGTTCTACCCCAAGTCAATACCTCGCTCTTTACGCTACAGTTTTTTTTTAGTGCTTTCAAAAGAGCTATATATTCTAATTAAAAGGCCTATGTGATTCAGGGGTTTGTGAATTAAATTTTTTTTTAACTTTTAACGTAAAGAGCGTGGTATTGACTAAAAGGAGAACCCCCTCATATACGTAATAACATATACGTAATAAAAAAAAAACAATAAATACGGTTCAATAGTAATCGAAACTTTTAAAAACGGAATTTTGATGTCAATAAATGTATCAAAAGAATGGGCCTATAATGTTGATTCTAAATATGTAGATTATATTAAGTGTAGTATTACTCATCAAAGGCTACAAGCCTGATAAAATGGACATTGTTTTTTAAGGAGAGGGGAAAAATGCACTACAACAGGAAAAACTTTAAAAGAAATCCTACCTTTAGGTTCAGCATATCAAAAAACCCTATTACATAGGTTTCAAGCTCATATCTGCAAAAATCTGCAACTTTGTATTTTTTGCCAGAAGAAAAATATACGAATATAGAAGTTCGTTACGTAAGTTAATTTGTAAATCACGTCAGAACCAAATTTAGAGACAGCCATTTAGCAAAAGAAAAGTAAAATTTTTATGCAAATTTTGTTTACTTATTCAATGACGGTGAGCCAAAATCAAAGCTGCATTAACTAAAAAACGATCAGAAATTAAATTAAAAAAAAACAAGTTTTTGAAACTGAAAGTAAGGAGCGACATTAAAACGTAAAACGAACAGAAATTATTCCGTATATGAAAGGGGCTGTTTCAGTTTTTTATTGTTTTAAAAAATAAAGTCGTGAGACAGAGTCAAACTTTAGCGTAAAGAGCGAGGCGTTGAGAAGGGGACAACCCCTTTCATATACGGAATAATTACTGTTTGTTTTAAGTTTTAATGTCGCTCCTTACTTTCAGTTTAAAAAACTTGTTTTTTTATTTAATCTTATAAAGGAATAAAAATGGTGAATAGTGGAAGCTACAGTGATGACAGTGGTAAATTATGGTAGTGAGGCGTGGGCGCTCCAAAGACAAAGGAGAAATTGCTAGAGATTTTCCAGAGAAATTGCCTAAGGATTGTTTTGGGTGCCAATCTGACTGACCGTATCTCTAACAGTAAGCTGTACGAAAAAAGCGGCTCAATTCCACTTTCCAGGGCTACATTGAGAGAAAGGTTGAGATGGCTAGACACATTATGTGGATGAAGGATGACAGATTGACAAAGATCATTTTTGTCGGCCAACCGTCTAGGGCGGAACGAAAAGGAAGTCGTCCCCGAATGGGGTAGGAGGATGTCATAGATAAAGATCTAAGGGAAAAGGGAACTTCTTGGGAGGCTGTAAAGAGGATGGGCTTTGGAATAGATTGGGATGGAAGAGGAGCATGCGTAGCTGTGTTGGCTTCAGGAGGCTTGGTCCTGCAGTGAGCTGTTAGTAGTAGTAGTAGTGGTATTAGTTTGATCAACTGTCACAATTAGGATTTTTGTTCTTTAAAAGTGCCCTTTAATGGCCAATTATTTGTTTAAATAATTTTTTTGGGTGATATTAAACGAAAAGTCTGGGTGCAATTTAATGAAATTCTTTCAATGTTTTTCTAAAAAAAAAACAAGCTAGGTTTTCCTGGATACAAGTATACAATCGTATCTAGTATTTCTAGATGTCACTGCTAAATTCTTCGACGACTTCAACTGTTTATTCCTAAAAAACAATGCACTAGGTATCTAGTGGATTTAAGGATTTAAAGCCAAAATGAGCTTTTAGTTTTAAAAGTGACCGTCAATGGCAATTTAATGTCTCAGCTACCTGCTATATTTTGATTAGCCATGCTGCACAGTCGTTTTAGCTTCTCAAAACTGACCTTCCGTCAGCGACAAAAAACTTATTATACAAACATAACCCAATAATAGTTTAACGTCCGCCCAAAGAAATAGAAAACTTGTCCGAGGGGACAGCAAAAATAGACTAAAACAAGAAAAGAAAGTAATTCAACAAGTACTTCCTAATCGGCATAACAAACTAATGTTTTTTGTATTCTGATCAAGATGATTTAAAAATTAATCTCTCCCCCCTGCAAAGCACAGTAAACGTCGACCGGGTCGAAGCAATCAGCAGAGGACAAATTTCCGTACAATATCGTGTTATAATCGTAGACCAAAGATCTGAGCCTAAAAGAAATATTTACTATGGAAACACTCACATTGTCCCACAATCTGCCACCAGTGGCCTCCCGCTCCTCTGGGACTGAACTCAGACAAAGAAGGATCTGATCTTCCGACTCTGGGGTACGGGATGAGTAGAGGCCGTCGAACTTTTTCGTAGACAGCTGAAAAGGTATAAAAAAGTCCCTTATTATATTGTCATATTAATTAAGCCGATGTAGGAAAAAGTGTAAACAACCTGCACAAGACACAGGGTTGCCACCCGGTGAAAAAATCACTAGATTTTCATGATTTCTTGGTAGATTTAGTGACTTTCTTCAATAATCAGGGGTGCAGCTCCAGCATTTTATTGGGGGGGGCAAGAAGGGTCCATATCGGGATAGTCAAGGGGCATGGGCTATATAATAATTTTTTCTCCAAATTACGGGGGGAAAACTGCCCCCCTGCCCCCCAAACGACCCCCTGTCAATAATCGTTATTTATGTGCTGATTTAGTTATTTGTGGGTTTAGGCAATAAAATAATCACTAGAAATATTGATAAATCACTAGGGGTGGCAACCATGACAGGACATCATTAAAAATATTATTTTTTCTAACAAAAAAACGTTCACGGAGGGAACGCTAAGTCTATTTTTTAAATAGACAGAAGCTTGTTTTTAATGATATTATATTCCTTCCTACAGGGAGTTTAGTTTAACCTAAGAACAGATTTTTATTCTATCACGGTTGCAGCGGTAGCTGTGACCTAGAAAATAGCCTCTATTCCTTGTTTTTCTTTTTACTTTTCTTATCTTTTCTCTCTATTATTTTCCTATTCCGTTTTCTTTCATAAACTTCCTTGTTTGTTTTCTTTTTTCCTCTGTTCTTGGACATTGAAATAATATGTTCTTCGCTATATTTTATATTGTTAGTTTCAAGAAGAGTTAGGCGTGGTCTTGGTATGAAATCTTAGAAACGAGATTTGTTGAAGTATGAATTTCAAGCTGAATTTGTATAAAATAGGACAACAATGATAGCACCAAAGCAAATTTCTAGGAATCTCGGAAAAGAGCCTGATATACTCGAAAATAGTCAAAATGAAAACCCTCAAAATGAAAAGTGCGTCATTGTTTATCATGGTCAAAAACCCCAGTGTGGAGGGTCACAGGCCCCGTTCTTGAACAATAAAGAAAATCATTTTTTACATGGAAAGAACTAATGTCTCTCTTTTTAATTTTTCTTTTCGTCACTACTAAGGCACTAGAGATCATGGACCACCGTTTATGGGCTTATTTGAAAGCTAAACTAGGCTACTTCCAAGTGGTTAGGCAGATTCTAGGTTAGGCCAGTGGTGTCCATGGGTGCCCATAAGGGGGGGGGGGTCAGGAGGAGGGGGGGGGGCTCTAGCCACCTGGATGAATGACGCTGCCTTATATTTGTATTAATTTTAAAAACTTTTTCCAGCAAAGAAGTTTCTCAAAGAAAAGTAAAGAGCTTCATTAAGCCAAAAATGGACAGAAATGAAGTCAAATAATCAACCAAGTGTAAAATTACCACAAATCACAATCAACAAATAAATGAAACTCAAAACGAACAAAAATTAGAATAAATAGCCGAGTCAAGCTCAAAACGAGCAAAAATTAATATTACTAGGACTGACAACCCCCATGCCTTCTCAAGACATAATTTACATAATAATTTACAAAACATAATTTAGGCTTTACTTAACAAGCAAAAATAAAAAAAAGAACGTGGATTGACATTTTTTTTTTTTTTTTTTTTTTTTTATTTATTATTTTTTTTTTTTTATAACCAAAATTGAAAACTGCCTTTTCTAATCTTCTATCTAGGTTCTTACCACAAAATTAAAAAAAAAAATCATACAAATATAAAACCTTAAACCCTATAATTTTTTCTCAACTCTCCTTTTATTATTATTATCATTATTATATATATATATATATATATATATATATATATATATATATATATATATATATATATATATATATATATATATATATATATATATATATATATATATATATATATATATATATATATATATATATATATATATATATATATATATATATATATATATATATATATATATATATATATATATATATTTTAACAACACATCCTTGCCCACCAAGACACAAAAACTAATCCCTTCTACTTGACCAAACACATCTTCAATTTTCGCTTTTCTGACAGTTTAATAGTGTTTAATCAGTATAATCAGTGGGTTGACACAAAATCTTAAATTTTTTGCTCTTATTTAAGTAAAAAAAACAAAAACATTTAAACATATTTTGTTTTCAGTAAAGCGCAATATTTGTTCTGGTCTTGAGAAGGCATGGGGGTTATCAGCCCTACTAATGTTAATCTTTGCTCGTTTCAAGTTTGACTCGGCTATTTATTCTAATTATGTTCGTTTTGAGTTTCATTTATTCATTGATAGTGACTTGTGGTAGTTTTACGCTTGGACGATTATTTGACTTCATTTCTGCCCATTTTTGGCTTAATGGAGCTCTTTGCTTTTCTTTGAAAAAATTGTTTATTGGAAAAAAGTTTTTTTAAAATTAATTTCTGCTCCTTTTTATTTACAGTCATTTTTATAGAATTTTTTTTATATCTTTTCGGTTTTTTTTCCTATAAAAATTCATAGTTTGGCTTGCTATTTGTATGTTGGGAGAAACTTTTTCAATAATTTTTAATCCTGACACAAATAATATTTTAAATTCAATTTTATACCTCCTCAAGTTGACCTGACAAAATGAAACTTAATATCATTCCCAAAAGATTCTATCTATGCTCTTTGACAACCTGGGTACACTTTCACGTTATTTATTTATTTAAATTGTAAGAGCAGAAGTAGTAACAGTAGCAGCCTCAAAAGTTTCAACTATATACCCCCAGTCGTTCTCGATATCAGAGGCAATGCTATAGCGTTGCCTATAGTAAAGGCCAGACGGCTCCAATGTTTTATTATTTATTTATTATTATTTTTTTTCCCGGAGGCACTTCATATGGAAGGGGTCGTCGCAGAAACTTCAAAGGGGGCTCATTCGATTGAAAATCGAGAGTTCTAGTGCCTTTTTTAATACTCGAAAGTGACTGGAGGGCAACTAGCCCCCCCCCTACGCCCATCATTCTCCCAAACTCAACCAATCAAAATTTTGAGATCTCCATTTTGTTAACCGTAGTCAATTTCCAGATAGAAAATATGTTTTTGAGGAGGACACTCCCCCACAACCCTCAGGGCCAGGGTTTCAAGTTGTGCCCTGGGGGCATATAAGGTTTTTATGGAAGGCGTTGTCGTAGAAACGTCAAAACAGGCTCATTCGATTGGAAATTCAAAGGAACAGTGCCCTTTGTAATAGTCAAAAGTGATTGGAGGGAAACTAGCCCCCCCCACCGCCCATCATTCCCCCAAACACATCCAATCAAAATTTTGAGATAGCCACTTTGTTCAGCGTAGTTGATTTCAAGATAGAAAATATGTTTTTGAGGAGGACACTCTCCCACAACCCTCAGAGCAAGGGTTTTAAGTTATGCCCCGGGGACATATAAGGTTTTAATAGAAGGCGTTGTCGTAGAAACTTCAAAAAAGGCTCATTCGATTTGAAATTCTAAGGGCTAGTGCCCTTTCAAATATTTGAAAGTGATTGGAGGGCAATTAGCCCCCCCCCCACGCCCATCAGTCCCCTAAACACATCCAATCAAAGTTTTGAGATAGCCATTTTGTTCAGCGTAGTTGATTTCCAGATAGAAAATATGTTTTTGAGGAGGACACTCCCCCAAAACCCTCAGGGCAAGGGTTGTAAGTTATGCCCTGGGGGCATATAAGGTTTTTTATAGAAAGCGTTGTCGTAGAAACTTCAAAAAAGGCTAATTCGATTGGAAATTCAAAGGGCTAATGCCCTTATTAATAGTCGAAAGTGATTGGAGGGCAACTAGCCCCCACCCCCACGCCCATCATTCCCCTAAACACATCCAATAAAAATTTTGAGATAGGCATTTTGTTCAGCGTAAATGATTTACCAATAGAAACTGCGTTTCTGAAGAGGACACCCACACACAACTGTCGGGGCATGAGTGTTGGCTTATACTATGGGGGCATATAAGATATTTATAAATAGTGTTGTTATCGAAGGCTCATTCGATTGGAAATAAAAAGGGCTAGTGCTCTTTTTAATAGTCGAAAGTGATTGGAGGGCAACTAGCCCCCCTCTCATGCCCACCTTTTCCCCAAACACACCCAATCAAAATTTTGAGATAACCATTTTATTAAACGTAGTTTTAAGTTCTGGAAATTATTTATTTGAGGATGACAACTCCCCCAGAGCCCTCCGGGCAAAGGTTGTAAGTTATGCCTTGGGGGCATATAAGGTTTTGTATAGACAACGTTGTCGTAGAAACTTCAGAAAGAGCTCATTCGATTTGAAATTTAAATGGCTAGTTCCCTTTTTAATAGTCGAAAGTGATTCTAAGGCAACTGACACCCCTTCCACGCCCACCATTTCCCCAAACCTTCCAATCAAAATTTTGATAGAACCATTTTGCTCAACGTAGTTGAAAGTTCTGGAAATTATATGTTTGAGCAGGATACTCCCCCCACACTCTTCAGGGGCAAGGGTTATAAGTTATGTCCTGGGTGCATATGTGATTCATATGGAAAGAATGCTCGTAAAAATTTCAGAGAGGGTTCAATTGATTGGAAATTGAAAGTTCTAGTTCACTTTTTAAGCGTCAAAATATGTTGGAGGGTAACCATCTTCCCCCCCCCCCGCAAACCTTTTTTCCCAAATGCATCCAATAAAAATTTTAAGGTAGCTATTTTGTTAAAAAAAGCTCAAAGATCATATAACAGAAATTCCAGCGTCGACACAGCCCACCATGGCCCGGGGGCAGGCGTTGTAAGTTATGCTGTGAGGGAAAATATGGTTCTTATGGAATGGATGTTCGTATAAACTTCAAATATGGCTCATCTTATTCGAAATGGAAAGTTCTAGTTCACTTTTTAGAGTCAAAAGAATTCGAAGGGCACCTAGGCCCCCTCCCCGCCGCCCGTGTTGCCCGTTTTACCTCAAACCCATCCGATACGAACTTTGGGATAGCTTTTTTTTTTAAATAGTTCAAAGACCCTATAACGAAAGCTCAGGGATCAACACAGCCCCCCACGACCCGAGGGCAGGTGTTGTAGGTTATGCTTTGGGGGAATATATCGTTCTTATTGAAGGGATGCTCGTAAAAGATTCAGAAATGGCTCATTTGATTGGAAATTGGAAGTTCTAGTTCAGTTTTTCAGATTCAAAAGAGATTGGAGGGCAACTGCCCACCCCACGCCCCTTTTTCCCCAAATGCATCCAATAAAAATTTTGAGATAGCCATTAAGTTAAAAATTGCTCAAAATTCAGATAACAAAAACTCAGGTGTCGTCACAACCCCCCAGGGCCTGGGGGCAGGCGTTGTAAGTTATGCCCTGGGTTATATATTATTCGTATGAAAGGGATGCTCGTATAAACTACAGAGAGGGCTCATTTGATTGGATATTGAAAGTTCAAGCTCACTTTTTAATAATCAAAAGAGATCCGAGGGCAGCTAGCCCCCTTCCCATGTATTCTTTTTCAAAACCCATCTGATGAAAATTTTGAGATATAAATTTTGTTGAAAATAATTCAAAGGTCGGATAAGAAAAAATCCGTTGTCAATAGAGCCCCCCAAGGCACAGGGGAAGGCGTTCTAAGTTATGCCCTAAGAGCATGTATGATTCTTATGAAAGGGATGATCGTATAAACTTCATAGAGGGGTCATTTGATTGGACGTTGAAAGCTTTAGTTCACTTTTTAAGAGTCAAGAGTTAAACTAGCCCCCTCCCCACGTGTTTTTCCCCAAACCCATCCGCTAAAAATTTTGAGATATCCAGTGTTTTGGAAATTGTTCAAAAATTAGATAATAAAAACACCCCCCCCAGAGCCCGGGGGATAGGCGTTGTAAGCGTTGTCCTGGGGGCGTATATGGTTCTTATGAAAGGGATGCTCGTATAAACTTCAGAGGGGGCTCATTTGATTGGAAATTGAAAGTTCTTGTTCAATTTTTAAGAATCAAAAGATATCCGAGGGCAACTAGCCCCCTTAGGCAGCGCTATCGCGCTACCTAAGCCGGGTAACCCCCCTAAAATTCAGCTTATGGGCGCCCATGATGGTGTCCATTTACAAAAATTGAGGAAGGGTGGGGCAAAATGTATTTTGATGCCTAGAGGGGTGCGTAATCTATTGAAAAACTTGTTGTTTTTTCAGTTTTTTAAAATGAAAATGCTAAAAAAGCAATTTTTTCAATGAAAATGGTTCAGAAAGAGTATTTTTTTAAATCTAGGGGGGGGGGGGGGTCAAAACTAGAAAATGTTCTGGTACCTTCCTCCATTCCCAATCGACGCCACTAGAACTAGCAGGCAAATACAACATCGTAGAGAGGTGTTTAAAGGCTCAATTCAAAGCTATTGATCATTTAAGTGTGATTTTTATAGATTGATAGTTGGAAAGAGCATAAAAAGCCACATCGAACGTTGATGGCGCTTTGAAGTTAGTAGAAAGGCCTTACTGACTCGTGACAGCACACCATATATGGGCATAGAGTCCCTAGGGAGAACACGTGGTTAATCAAAGTGGGTCAATGACCTAAATTTCCAAAGGTCGATTTATTTGCTGTTGTTGTTGTTTTGGCCAAGTGCTTGCTCGAGGCGAATGTTATGCCGTCCAGGAATTAGGAAACAGTATAATTCCCCTTAGTAACAACAAATTAATTCCCCTTTCTTGACAAAATCAATCAACCATGACATCATCTGTCAGACATTAAAAAACTTTGCCCAGAAACAATTCTCCAGGAATAGACCCAAGTCATTAATAAAACTTCGCCCCCGGAAACAATTCTACTGGTCGAACTCCAAAAGACATTAATACAACTTCGCCATGGAAACAATTCTCCAAGAAACATCTTAGCGATGAATAGATTAACGCGGGAAAGGGTTTCCTAGTAATTTGAAATGTGACAGCGCAGGGATGCCAAAAAAAAAGGAACACGCTGAAATTACGATTAGGGGATATTTGGGCGACACCGTTTTAGACATTTTAGGGAATTATTTCGGCGAAACAGTTAGAGACATTTTAAAAGATGATTTTAAAAGATGATTTTAGAAGAGGATTTGAGGGTGAAACTCTGTGGTCATTATAATACACAAGTTGTATTTGACCAGTGTTGTGAAGTCCTCTACCCCAACCCCAAAGGGCTCCGATCCCCATACCCAAACCCTACTTTACTTTACCCAAAACCAACTTTACTTTACAGCTTTTTGAATGCACCAACACCAAGCAATACTTTTCAAGAGCATTTCAGAACAAGTTCTTTTCTTAATGTCCCTCCTAAACCCATTTTACAAATTGAAGTACCCATCCTTTACACCCACAAATTTACTTTACAGCTTTTTGAATGCTCCAACACCAAGCAATACTTTTCAAAAGGCATTTCAGAACAAGTTCTTTTCTTAGTGACCGTCCTAAACCCATTTTACAAATTGAAGTACCCATCCTTTTCACCAACAACTTTACTATACTGCTTTTTTGAATGCTCCAACACCAAGCAATACTTTTCAAAGGCATTTCAGAACAAGTTCTTTTCTTAATGTCCCTCCTAAACCCATTTTACAAGTTGAAGTGCCCATCCTTTACACCCACAACTTTACTTTACATATTTTTGAATGCTCCAACATCAATCAATACTTTTCAAATGGTATTTCACACCAATTTCTTTTCTTAATAACCCTCCTAAACCCATTTTACAATTTTAAGTACCCATCCTTTTCAACCACAACTGTACTATACAGATTTTTGAATGCTCTAACATAAAGAAATACTTCTCAAAGGGCAATTAAGAACAATTTCTTTTCTTAATGTCCATCCTAAACCCATTTTACAAGTTGAAGTACCCATCCTTTTCACCCACAACTTTACTTTACAGCTTTTTGAATGCCCAACACCAAGCAATACTTTTCAAAAGGCATTTCAGAACAAGTTATTTTCATAATGTCAATCCTAAACCCATTTTACAAGTTGAAGTACCCATCCTTTTCACCCACAACTTTACTTTACAGCTTTTTGAATGCCCAACACCAAGCAATACATTTTAAAAGACATTTGAGAACAAGTTCTTTTCTTAATGTCCTTCCTAACCCCATTTTACAAATTTAAGTACCCATCCTTTTTACCCACAACTCTACTTTACAGCTTTTTGAATACCCCAACACCAAGCGATACTTTTCAAATGCATTTCAGAACAGGTTCCTTTCTTAATGGCCGTCCTAAACCCATTTTACAAATTGAAGTACCCATCCTTTTAGCTTAGAGTTTTAGTTTGGTTTAGTTTTAGTTAAAAGTTTAGAGTTTTTAGCTTAGAGTCTTAGCTTAGAGTTTTATTTAAAGTTCTAGTTTAGTTTAGTTACAGTTAAGAAATTAGAGTTTTAGCTTAGAGTCATAGCTTAGAATTTTACTTAAAGTTATAGTTTGGTTAAGTTTTAGTTAAGAGTTTCGAGTTTTAGCTTAGAGTCTTAGCTTAGAGTTTTTGTTAGAGTTCTTCTTTAGTTTAGTTTTAGTTAAGAGTTTAGAGTTTTACGTTAGAGTCTTAGCTTAGAGTTTTAGTTAGAGTTGAAGTTTAGTTTAGTTACAGTTAAGAATTTAGAGTTTTAGCTTAGAGTCATACCTTAGAGTTTTACTTAAAGTTATAGTTTGGCTAAGTTTTAGTTAAGAGTTTCGAGTTTTAGCTTAGAGTCTTAACTTAGACTTTTTTTGTTAGAGTTCTAGTTTAGTTTAATTTTAGTTAAGAGTTTGATGTTTTACCTTTGAGCTTCAGTTAGAGTTCTAGTTTAGTTTAGTTTTAGTTAAGAGTTTTGTGTTTTACCTTAGAGTCTTAGCTTAGAGTTTTAGTTAGAGTTCTAGTTTAGTTTAGTTTTAGTTAAGAGTTTAGAATTTTAGCTTAGAGTCTTAGCTTAGAATTTTTGTTAGAGTTCTAGTTTATTTTAGTTTTAGTTAAGAGTTTAGAGTTTCTAGCTTAGAATCTTAGCTTAGAGTTTTTGTTGAAGTTCTAGTTTAGTTTAGTTTTAGTTAATAGTTTAGAGTTTTAGCTTAGAGACTTAGCTTAGAGTTATAGTTTAGTTTAGTTTTAGTTAAGAGTTTAGAGGTTTTTACCTTAGAGTCTTAGCTTATAGTTTTTGTTAGAGTTCTAGTTTAGTTTAGTTTTAGTTAAGAGTTTGGTGTTTTACCTTAGAGTCATAGCTTAGAGTTTTAGTTAGAATTCTAGTTTAGTTTAGTTTTAGTTAAGAGTTTAGAATTTTAGCTTAGAGTCTTAGCTTAGAGTTTTTGTTAGAGTTCTAGTTTATTTTAGTTTTAGTAAAGAGTTTAGAGTTTTTAGCTTAGATTTTTAGCTTAGAATTTTTAACATCTCTCCATGTTTAAGTTAGGTTAGGTTAGGCTAGATTAAGTTATGTTAGGTTAGGTTAAGTTAGCTTAGGTTAGATTAGCCTACGTACGCGCGCGTACGTAGGCTAACTTAACCTAACCAAACTTAACCTAACCTAACATAACTTAATCTAGCCTAACCTAACCTAACCTAACTTAAACATGGAGAGATGTTTACTAGCTAACCTAGCCTAACTTAGCTAACCTAACCTAACTTACCTAACCTGACTTAACCTAATCTAACCTAACTTAATCTAGTCTAACCTAACCTAACCTAACCAAACTCGCCGGAAAATCCCCCCAACCCTAACCTAACCAACCCATACTCGCCGGAAAAGGACCTCAGGTAGAAGGTTTACCATTTATATTAGTTTAAAGATTAAATAGTTCTACGGATAAGCTAACCTAATAAAACCTAAATTAAACATGGAGACAACGAACCTCTAACCTAACCTAAACTAACCAGTTGTTTTGGTATTTCTATGAAATATCGTGTAGTTTTGCGGTTATGCTAGTTTAGACTAAACTTCAACTCTAACTAAATCTCTAAGCTAGGATTCTAGGCTAAACCTCTAAACTATAACTATTAACTAAAACTAAACTAAACAATAACTCTAACTAAAACTCTAAGCTAAGACTATAAGCTAAATCTATAAACTCTTAAATATAACTAAACTAAATGAAACTTCAACCCTAACTGAAACTCTAATCTAAGACTTTAAGGTAAAAATCAAAAGTCTTAACTAAAACTATACTAAAACTCTAACTAAAACTCTAAGCTAAGACTTTAAGGTAAAACTCTAAACTCTTAACTATAACTAAACTAAGCAAGAACTCTAACTAAAACTCTAAGCTAAGACTCCAAGCTAAAACTCTAAACTCTTAACTATTACTAAACTAAACTTCAACTTTAACAAAAACTCTAAGCTAAGATTCTAAGGTAAAACACTAAACTCTTAACTAAAAGTAAACTAAACTAGTACTCTAACTTAAACTCAAAGTTAAAAAATCAAACTATTAACTAAAATTAAAATAAACTATAAATCTAAAAAAAAATCTAATATAATACTCTAAGGTAAAAATATAAAATATTAAATAAAACTAAAATAAACTAGAACTCTAACAAAAACTCTAATATAAGACTCAGCTAAAACTCTAAAATCTTAAATAAAACTTAAACAAACTATAACTTTAAGTAAAACTCTAAGCTATGACTCAAAGCTAAAACTCTAAATACTTAACTGTAACTAAACTAAACTTTAAATCTAACTAAAACTCTAAGCTAAGACTCTATGGTAGAACTCTAAACTCTTAACTAAAACTAAATTAAACTAAAACTCTAAATAAAACTAAGCTAAGACTCTAAACTAAAAACTCTAAACTCTTAACTAAAACTAAACTAAACAAGAACTCTAATTAAAACTCTAAGTCTAAGATAAAAAACCCTAAACTAAAGCTAAACTAAACTAGAACTTCAACAAAAACCTTAAACTAAGACTCTAAGCTAAAAACACTAAGCTCTTAACTAAAACTAAACTAAACTAAAACTCTAAGCTATGACTCTAATCTAAAACTCTAAACTCTTAAGTAAAACTAAACTTTACCAAAAACTATAAGCTAAGACTCTAAGCTAAAACTCTAAACTCTTAACTATAACTAAACTAAACTTCAACTTTAACAAAAACTCTAAGCTAAGACTCTAAGCTAAAACTCTAGACTCTTAACTAAAACTAAACCAAACTAGAACTCTAATTAAAACTCTAAGTCTAAGCTAAAACTCTAAACTAAAACTAAACTAAACTAGAACTTCAACAAAAACTCTAAACTAAGACTCTAAGCTAAAAACACTAAACTCTTAACTAAAACTAAACTAAACTAAAACTCTAAGCTATGACTCTAATCTAAAACTCTAAACTCTTAAGTAAAACTAAACTTTAACGAAAACTCTAAGCTAAGACTCTAAGCTAAAACTCTAAACTCTTAAATATGACTAAACTAAACTTCAACTTTAACAAAAACTCTAAGCTAAGACTCTAAGCTAAAACTCTAAACTCTTAACTAAAACTAAATTAAACTAGAAATATAACCAAAATTCTAAGCTAAGACTCTGAACTAAAACTCTAAACTCTTAACTAAAACTAAACTAGACTAGAACTCTAATTAAAACTCTAAGTCTAAGCTAAAACTCTAAACTAAACTAGAACTTCAACAAAAAACTCTAAACTAAGACACTAATCTAAAAACTCTAAACTCTTAACTAAAACTAAACTAAACTAGAACTCTAACAAAACTCTAAGATAAGACTCTAAGCTAAAACTCTAAACTCTTAACTAAAACTAAACTAAACTAAAACTCTAAGCTAAGTCTCTAAGGTAAAACACCAAACTCTTAACTATAACTAAACTAAACTAAAACTCAAACAAAAACTCTAAGCTAAGACTCTAAGCTAAAACTCTAAACTCTTAGCTATTACTAAACTAAACTAGAACTCTAACACAAACTATAAGCTAAGACTCTAAGCTAAAACTCTAAACTCTTAACTAGAAGTAAACTAAACTAGAAATCTAACTGAAACTCTAAGCTAAGACTCTAAGCTAATTACCCCTGGGGGCTCGTAGTATAATTGATTTGGAAAATAAGAAGGTTCATTTTTATAATTATTTTAATGAATGTATTAATAGAAATTTGGACTTTGTGGTTCCAGCTTTTAACCCCCCTGAGGATTCTAAATTTGTTTTTAGTTATGATTTTCATGATGTTGAGTATCGGCATGGTGGATCGGAAGATTTTGGGATTTTTCATTTGAATTGTCAGGGCCTAAATACGACATTTGAGTTTTTAGCGAATCTAGGTAAACTTAATCTTTTCCATGTGTTTGCTTTGACGGAGACCTGGTTGAAGGACCACAATTCTGTTCTTTTAGATATACCTGGATATACTTTGCTTATTCGGAACCGGGAGTTACGTCAACACGGGGGTCTTGCGGCTTATGTTCGTGAAGATCTCCGTGTTAGAGTCCGAGATGATCTAAGTGAATATAAGGAAATGGTGTGTGAAACACTAGTATTACAAGCTAAATTGAATAATGTTGATACACATTTAGTAATTGTATATAGGCCTCCTTCTGGTTCTATTCAAGAATTTTTTGAGAATCTTCATGAACAGCTGGCAAAAGTACAAATCAGTAATAACTCTTGTTTTGTTCTAGGTGACTTTAATATTAACATGCTGGATATGGAGTCTTCTGTGACTTCTCAGTTATTAAATTTGTGTATGTCTTATGGGCTGTTCCCAACGATTAACATCCCAACTAGAGTTTCTAGGACGTCTGCAAAACTTTTGGATAATATTTTTTCCAATTCACCTTTTAGATCGCCAAGAGTTCTTGTAAATGTGGAATCTGACCACTTTGGTGTTTTTGCAGATTTTGAGGTATCTATCCCTAAGCGAGAAACTCCTGAACGGAGTAAAAGAGTTGTAGTTTTTGTTAGTAGTGCCCTATTGAAACTAAAAAATAATATAGTTCATATTGATTGGGTATCTCTTTTTGGAAATGAGAGTGATGTAGCCTAAATACTAAATTTTCACTCTTTTATAGTAAGCTTTTAGAAATGGTTAAGAAAGTGGGAGCAGTGAAGAATTCGAAAGGTCGAAAACATAAAGGGAGGAAGCCATGGATAACGCATGACCTTCTTCAAAAACTAAATGTAAGAGATAGACTGTTTAAGTCACAAGCTTTAAGACCGACGGATGAGAATAAAGAGCGATACCGTGCTTTTCGTAATTGTTTGAATAATCTCCTCCGTGAGGCTAAACAAAAATATTTTAGTATGAAGTTCAATGATGTTAAAGGTAACCCGTTGAAAACTTGGCAAATAATCCGTAATGTTATAGGTCAGCGGTCTAATATTCTACCAACGGAAGTGACTGTTAATGAGGTTATAATTGCAGATGGTACTGGGATATGTAATGAGTTTTTAAATCATTTTTGTTCAGTAGGCCTACAAATAGCCGAGATGATTTCCTCGTCTGCAGATGACCCACCCTTTGGATCTACTCTACCATCTCCTGCAAATGTATCGCTAAATCTAAAGATGATTACATTAGATGAGTTAAGGGATATTATCTATAGTATGAAAAATAGTTCGTCCGGTAGTGACCTAGTTTGCCTAAAAATTCTAAAATACATTTTCCCTTGTATATCTGGTGTTTCGACATCACTGATTAATGATTTCGTCCGTCAAGCAAGGTTTCCAGATTGTTTAAAAAATGTAAGAGTGACACCGGTTTATAAAGATGGTGATAGCAATGATTTGGGTAATTATCGCCCAATATCAGTCTTGCCACTTATTTCTCGTCTTATTGAAAAATGTTTTAGTAATCGGTTGACCTATTTCTTAGAGAAGTTTACATTGGTGAATAATAATCAGTTTGGTTTCAGAAAAGATAGGAAGACAGAGGGTGCATTGATATTTTTGACTAGTATAATTAACATAGCTTTAGATGAAGGATTTAAGGTTGGTGCAGTGTTTCTAGACTTACAGAAGGCTTTTGATACAGTTGACCATGGCCTACTCCTGGAAAAATGCGAGGTCTATGGGATCCGTGGTAAAGCTCTTGACTTTATACGGAGTTTCCTTAGTAACCGGTACCAGTTTGTAGAGATGACTTGTGTACAATCAGGCGCCCGCCCAGTGACTAGTGGTGTCCCGCAGGGGTCAGTTCTTGGTCCGATTCTTTTTTTATTGTATATTAATGATATGCCTGATTGTATCCCAAGTTGTTGTTTTAATGTTAGTGATATGGTCAAAAATCTCAGGAATGAGACGGTGTCCTTATTTGCTGATGACACAGTTGCTGTTAGTACCGCGAAGACAGAAGAATTACTTCAGACATCGATGAAAGATGCTATTGATAGGTTATATTCCTGGTTGAGGGTAAATAGATTAAAGATTAATCTGGGTAAGACTAATTTTGTTATTTTTTCCCGTTCACCAGATTTTTATCCATGGTTTCAGGATATTGCAAAAGAGTATGGAGCTTTAAAGCGGGTGTGTTCTTATAAGTACCTGGGGGTTTATATTGATGATGTTTTATCATTCAAGCGCCATGTACATTATGTTTGTAAAACCGTGTCTCGTAACTTGGGTATAATGAGAAAACCTAAGCATTTTTTTCCTCATTTTGTTATGCGCCTTCTTTATTTTTCCCTTATCCATCCATATATATTGTATTGTAGTAGCGTTTGGCTTGGAACATTTCCTTCTATTGCTCAGCCAGTACGAGTTCTACTAAAAAACGCTGTTTGGCTGTTAGATGGCCTACAACCCCGGGAGTTGGTACGAAACGTGTATGAGCGTGTAAAGATACTGCCAGCTTCCGGATTAAGGGAGTTGTATACACTTCTATTCATTTTTAGGATTCAGAGGGGTATAAACCTCCCGTGTTTTGATAGCTTGGCTAACCTGAGATCTTTTGTCCATGATTATGATACTAGGTCATCTGCAGAGATTAATATTCCACTGGTAGTTTCGGCCCGATCGATGTTTTCTTTGCTTCACAGGGGGATCAGAAGTTGGAACCATCTTGATCAAAATACAAAAAATATAGGTGATATTTCTTCGTTTAAGATAGTAATTAAAGGGAGGCTTTTTAGTAAGTATGAATTTTAGGTTTTTTTTTTTTTTTTTTTTTAATAATGATATTGGTAAATTTTTATGGCTCCTGGGGGTGATGATTGTTAATATGATTGCAAATTTAATTAAAATGTTAAGGTTTAAGGTTTTTGGTGCTGTTTGGGGACTGTGATATAGATAGGTTATTATTTTTTTCGTTTTTTTTTATTGTTTTGTTACGTTAGTGTATTTTTGCCACCCCCTTGGACAAGTTTTTACTTCTTGGGGTGGCCACTAAACTTATGTTATATTGTTTGTTTGTTTAAAATAAATCTATCTCTCTCTCTCTCTAAGAACTCGAGACTCTTAACTATAACTAAACTAAACTAGAACTCTAACACAAACTATAAGCTAAGACTCTAAGCTAAAACTCTAAACTCTTAACTAAAACTAAACTTAACTAGAACTCTAACTAAAACTCTAAGCTATGACTCTAAGGTAAAACTCTAAACTCTTAACTATAACTTTACTAAACTATAACTTTAACTAAAACTCTAAGCTATGACTCTAAGCTAAAACTCTAAATTCTTAACTATAACTAAACTAAACTAGAACTCTAACTAAAACTCTAAGCTAAGACTCTAAGGTAAAACTCTAAACTCTTAACTAAAACTAAACTAGAACTCTAACAAAAACTCTAAGGTAAGACTCTAAGCTAAAACTCTAAATTCTTAATTGTAACTAAACTAAACTTCAACTCTAACTAGAACTCTAAGCTAAGACTCTATGGTAAAACTCTAAACTCTTAACTAAAACTAAACTAGAACTCTAACTAAAACTCTAAGATAAGACTCTAAGCTAAAAAACTCTAAACTCTTAACTAAAACTAAACTAAACTAGAACTCTAACAAAAACTCTAAGCTAAGACTCTAAGCTAAAAAACTCTAAACTTTTAACTAAAAGTAAAGTAAACTAAAACTCTAAGCTAAGACTCTAAGCTAAAACTCTAAACTCTTAACTATTACTAAATTAAACTTCAACTTTAACAAAAACTCTAAGCTAAGACTCTAAGCTAAAACTCTAAACTCTTAACTATTACTAAACTAAACTTCAAATTTAACAAAAACTCTAAGCTAAGACTCTAAGCTAAAACTCTAAACTCTTAACTATTACTAAACTAAACTAGAACTTCAACAAAAACTCTATGCTAAGACTCTAAGCTAAAAACTCTATGCTAAGACTATAAGCTAAAAACTCTACACTCTTAATTAAAACTAAACTAAACTATAACTAAAATTAAAACTCTAAGCTATTACTCTATTATAAAACTCTAAACTCTTAAATATAACTAAAATAAACTACAACTTTAACAAAAGATATAAGCTAAGACTCTGATCTAAAAATTTAAAATCTTAACTAAAAATAAACTAAACTAGAACTCTAACACAAACTATAAGCTAAGACTCTAAGCTAAAACTCTAAACTCTTAACTAAAACTAAACTGATCTAGAACTCTAACAAAAACTCTAAGCTATAACTCTAAGGTAAAACTCTAAACTCTTAACTATAACTTTACTAAACTATAACTTTAACTAAAACTCTAAGCTATGACTCTAAGCTAAAACTCTAAATTCTTAACTATAACTAAAGTAAACTAGAACTCAAACTAAAACTCTAAGCTAAGAATCTAAGCTACAAAACTCTAAACTCTTAACTAAAACTAAACTATAACTCTAAGCTAAGTCTCTAAGCTAAAACTCGAAACTCTTAACTAAAACTTAACTAAACTACAACTTTAATTAAAACTCTAAGCTATGACTCTAAGCTAAAACTCTAAACTCTTAAGTATTACTAAACTAAACTTTAAGTCTAACAAAAACTCTAAGCTAAGACTCTAAGCTAAAACTCTAAACTATTAATTAAAACTAAACTAAACTAAAACTTCAACAAAAACTCTAAGCTAAGACTCTAAGCTAAAAACTCTTAACTAAAACTAAACTAAACTAGAACTCTAACAAAAACTCTAAGCTAAGACTCTAAGCTAAAATTCTAAACTCTTATCTAAAACTAAACTAAACTAGAACTCGAACTAAAACTCTAAGCTAAGATTCTAAGGTAAAAGACCAAACTCTTAACTAAAACTAAACTAAGCTAGAACTCTAACTGAAACTCAAAGGTAAAACATCAAACTCTTAACTAAAATTAAACTAAACTAAAACTCTATAAAAAAAACTCTAAGTTAAGACTAAACTAAATTAGAACTCTAACAAAAACTCTAAGCTAAGACTCTAAGCTAAAAACTCTAAACTATTAACTAAAACTAAACTAGAACTTCAACAAAAACTCTAAGCTAAGACTCTAAGCTAAAAACTCTAAACTCTTAACTAAAACTAAAATAAACTAGAACTCTAACAAAAACTCTAAGCTAAGACTCTAAGCTAAAATTCTAAACTCTTAACTAAAACTAAAATAAACTAGAACTCAAAATAAAACTATAAGCTAAGACTCTAAGGTAAAACACCAAACTCTTAACTAAAACTAAACTAAACTAGAACTCTAACAAAAACTCTAAGCTAAGACTCTAAGCTAAAAAACTCTAAACTCTTAAATAAAACTAAACTAAACTATAACTCTAAGCTAAGTTTATAAGATAAAACTCTAAAGTATAAATATTAACTAAAGCTAAACTAAACTAGAACTTCAACAAAAACTCTAAGCTATGACTCTAATCTAAAAACTCTAAACTCTCAACTAAAACTAAAATAAATTAGAACTCTAACAAAAACTCTAAGCTAAGACTCTAAGCTAAAACTCTAAACTCTTAACTAAAACTAAACTAAACTAGAACTGTAACTAAAACTCTAAGCTAAGACTCTAAGGTAAAACACAAAACTCTTAACTAAAACTAAACTAAACTAGAACTCTAACTGAAACTCAAAGGTAAAACATCAAACTCTTAACAAAAATTAAACTAAACTAGAACTCTATCAAAAAAACTCTAAGTTAAGACTCTAAGCTAAAACTCGAAACTCTAAACTAAAACTTAGCCAAACTAAAACTTTAAGTAAAACTCTAAGGTATGACTATAAGGTAAAACTCTAAATTCTCAACTGTAACTAAACTAAACTTCAACTCTAACTAAAACTCTAAGCTAAGACTCTAAGGTAAAACTCTAAACTCTTAACTAAAACTAAACTAAACTAGAACTCTAACAAAAACTCTAAATTCTTAACTGTAACTAAACTAAACTAAACTAGAACTCTAAATAAAACTATAATCTAAGACTCTAAGCCAAAAACTCTAAACTCTTAACTAAAACTAAACTAAACTAGAACTCTAACAAAAACTCTAAGCTAAGACTCCAAAATAAAAACTCTAAACTTTTAACTAAAACTAAACCAAACTAAAACTCTAAGCTAAAAGGATGGGTACTTCAATTTGTAAAATGGGTTTAGGACGGCCATTAAGAAAGGAACTTGTTCTGAAATGCATTTGAAAAGTATCGCCTGGTGTTGGGGCATTCAAAAAGCTGTAAAGTAAAGTTGTGGATAAAAAAGATGGGTTCTTCAATTTGTAAAATGGGTTTAGGAAGTACATTAAAAAAAGAACTTGTTCTCAAATGCCTTTGAAAAGTATTGCTTGGTGTTGGATATTAAAAAAGATGTAAAGTAAAGTTTTGGGTGAAAATGATGGGAACTTCAACTTGTAAAATGGGTTTAGGATTGACATTATGAAAAGAACTTGTTCTGAAATGCCTTTTGAAAAGTATTGCTTGGTGTTGGGCATTCAAAAAGCTGTAAAGTAAAGTTGTGGGTGAAAAGGATGGGAACTTCAAATTGTAAAATGGGTTTAGGATGGACATTAAGAAAAGAACTTGTTGTGAAATTCCCTTTGAAAATTTTTGCGTTTTTGTAGCGCATTCAAAAAGCTGTATAGTAAAGTTGTGGGTGAAAAGGATGGGTACTTCAACTTGTAAAATGGGTTTAGGATGTACATTAAGAAAAGAACTTGGTCTGAAATACCCTTTGAAAATTATTGATTGATGTTGGAGCATTCAAAAAGCTGTAAAGTAAAGTTGTGGGTGTAACGGATGGGTACTTCAACTTGTAAAATGGGTTTAGGAGGAACATTAAGAAAAGAACTTGTTCTGAAATACCTTTGAAAAGTATTGCTTGGTGTTGGAGCATTCAAAAAAGCAGTATAGTAAAGTTGTGGGTGAAAAGGATGGGTACTTCAATTTGTAAAATGGGTTTAGGACGGTCACTAAGAAAAGAACTTGTTCTGAAATGCCTTTGAAAAGTATTGCTTGGTGTTGGAACATTCAAAAAGCTGTAAAGTAAAGTTGTGGGTGTAAAGGATTGGTACTTCAATTTGTAAAACGGGTTTAGGAGGGACATTAAGAAAAGAACTTGTTCTGAAATGCTCTTGAAAAGTATTGCTTGGTGTTGGCGCATTCAAAAAGCTGTAAAGTAAAGTTGTGTGTGAAAAGGATGGGTACTTCAATTTGTAAAATGGGTTTAGGATGGACATTATGAAAATAACTTGTTCTGAAATACCTTTTGAAAAGTATTGCCCGGTGTTGGGGCACTCAAAAAGCTGTAAAGTAAAGTTGTGGGTGAAAAGGATGGGAACTCCAACTTGTAAAATGGGTTTAGGATGGACATTAAGAAAATAACTTGTTCTGAAAATATATAATAAAGCCTTAAAAAATTATTAACAAAATGGGGTGGGGACTCTTTGGGAGCCCGGGGGATCTTTGGGGGTCTGGGGGGCCCTTGAGGGCCGGGTGGTCCTTTGGGAGCCCGATGGACCTTTGGGGACCGGGGGCTTCCTTCGGGGTTGGGGTAGGGGGATCGGAGCCCTTTGGGGTTGGGGTAGAGGACCTCACAACACTGTTCAAATACAACTTGTGTATTATAACGACCACAGAGTTTCACCCTCAAATCCTCTTTTAAAATCATCTTTTAAAATGTCACTAACTGTTTCGCCGAAATAATTCCCTAAAATGTCTAAAACGGTTTCGCCCAAATAATCCTTAAACGTAATTTCAGCGTGTTCCTTTTGTTTTTGGCATCCCTGCGCTGTCACATTTCAAATTACTAAGAAACCCTTTCCCGTGTTAATCTATTTATCTCTAAGATGTTTCTTGGAGAATTGTTTCCATGGTGAAGTTGTATTAATATCTTTTGGAGTTCGACCAGTAGAATTGTTTCCGGGGGCGAAGTTTTATTAAGGACTTGGGTCTATTCCTGGAGAATTGTTTCTGGGCAAAGGTTTTTTAATGTCTGACAGATGATGTCATGGTTGATTGATTTTGTCAAGAAAGTGGAATTAATTTGTTGTTTCTAAGTGATTATACTGTTTGCTAATCCCTGGACGGCATAACATTCGCCCCGAGCATGCACTTGGCCAAAACAACAACAACAACAGCAAATAAATCGACCTTTGGAAATTTAGGTCATTGACCCACTTTGATTAACCACGTGTTCTCCCTAGGGACTCTATGCCCATATATGGTGTCCCGTCACGATTCAGTAAGGCCTTTCTACTGAAGTTTAGGCTATCTTATTATATACATTTCTTGATTGTAATAAACGGGTGACTAAGGACAGCACAAATTATAAAACAAACACTAGGTTCCATTGCAACTAAACCACCGTGTAACTGAACCACAGTGCAGCTGAACCACCCTGCAATTGAAACACCATGCAACTGAACCCCCGTGAAACTGAACCTCCGTGGAACTGGACCCTCGTGCAACTGAACCCCATTTAACTGAGCCATCGTGCAACTGAACTCCAGTGCAACTCGACCCCATTTAACTAAACCACTGTGTAACTGAACCTTTGTGCAACTGAGCCCCCGTGCAACTGAACCATGATGCAACTGGACCACCGTGCAACTGGACCATCGTATGACTGAACCCTTGTGCAACTCAGCCACCGTACTTACATCGAGTAAAACACAAGTTAGAATCATTACACGTTCATACTTGTTGGAATGGTTTGCTTTTAAAGTCGTGATATAAATGACTGTTAAGACGTTTAATAAAAAAGCTCTGTTTTGTTGTCACAAAAGCAAAGAAAATCGGACGTCATACGAACTCTTAAAGCCGGATTTATTTATCCTTTTTAATGTATGTTAATGGGGCTCTCCTTCACCCTGTCACCATCTACGGGTCTTTGCGTTTACCCCCCTCCCCTCTCCCATGGAAAAATCCCCCCTGAAAGTACCCCCCCCGTGGAAATTATGATTTTCAAATTTGAATATTTTATTTCAGTTCTGTTATTTTTTTTTTTTAAATTGAGAAGTGCTAAGGAAAGTGGAAAAGAGGAATTTATGTGTAAGTCTTGCCCCCACCTCCCTGTAACAATATTCTTCTAATGGAAAATCCTTCAGAAACTCTCCCCCCCCCCGTTTCAGAAAACTCCCACGCGAAAAATGTCCGTATGATTGTTTTGTAGCTAAGGAGGGAGGGAGATATCTCAAAGGGTTCATGCCAAAACATCTCAGCTCTCAGTGAGCTTTAGGACAAATACAGAATTAGCTCTAAAGGACAGACGAGAGGAGAATGGAGGTAGAAATTGTTTTATAATCCCCAGACAGTTCTAGTCTTTTTTTTATAAATCGAAAGTGATTGGATACCAACCAACCGCAAGGGGTATTTTTCGGGGGGAGATTTTTCACGGGGAGGTATTTTTTAGGGGGGGATTTTCCATGAGGCGGTATTTCCCTGAGGTGTTTTCCACAGGAGGTGTTTTTTCCAGGGGGGGGGCTGGTTGTCCTCCAATCACTTTTGACTTTAAAAAGAGCCCTAAAGCTTTTAATTTCCAATCGAATAATAAAACATAGTTAATGAACGTGATTAACAAAACCCCCAGAGTCCTCGGGACAAGGGCTGTGGGTTATTGCAAGTTACCCATTGCTAAAGTTTAAGATTTTTATAGAAGGGATGGTCGTACAAACTTTGGAGAAGGGTCATTCGATTGGAAATGGATATTTCAAGTTCAATTTTGAACAATCAAAGGTAATCAGAGGACAATCAGCATCTCCCTCTTAACAGCCATCCCCCCCCCCCCCAAATGCATCCGATCAAAACTAAAAAAATGACTTTTTTTCAAAATAGCCTAAAGGTCAAATAGCCATGCCTCTGGGGTTAACAATCCCACCAGCAGCTCCTGGAGCAAAGGCTGTAAGTTAATCTAGTTACTCAATGTTAAAACATAAGGTTTTTATGGAAAATATTTTTGAATGAACTTGGGGGGCGGGGTTTTCCATTGGAAATCAAAAGCTCCGGTTCTTTTTTTAAGAGTTAAAAGTGATCGAAGGACTTCAACCCCACCCTTTTTTCTACAAATATATCCTATCGATAGTTTTGAGATGTCCATTTTATTTAAAACCGTTCAACGGTTAAATAACTTTTACTAAATAAACAAAAAAAACTGAACTTAATAAACTGAACTAGTTAAATAAACTGAACTAAATAAACAACTATGCCTCCAGGGTTCACGACCTCTTGCTCCTGGTGCAAGGGCTGTAAGTTATGCAAGTTGCCTATTGTTGACATACAAGGTGTTTTTTTAATCAAGAAAATAGGGCAAGTTTCATCATATAAATAGAAAAAGCATAGAGCATTAAGGTCAAACCATAGGGAAATGTCAAGAAGAATACCAAACACAATCAAAAAACCTTTTTTTCCTTTATTGGTTGTGAAAACGAAATACAAGCAATTTCTACAATGGCTGATGGTATCAGCCGTCACATCGTTCGGAGGATGTTTAGGAGCATCAAACAGTTCGTGGTAACGAACTGTATGTAAGGAGCGACCCGGCTCAATAGTAACCGAAACTCTAAAAAACGGAATTTTGATACCAATAGATCAGAGGCAACGCTATACCATTCTCATAGTAAAGGCCATACGGCTCCAATGTTTTATTATTTATTATTATTTTTTCCCAGAAGCACTTCGTATGGAAGGGGTCATCGTATAAAATTCGGAGGGGGCTAATTCGATTAGAAATCGAGAGTTCTAGTGCCCTTTTTAAGGGTCAAAAGTGATTGGAAGGCAACTAACACCCCTTCCACGCCCACCATTTCCCCAAACACATCCAATCAAAATTTTAAGATAACCATTTTGTTCTACGTAGTTGATTTCCCGTAAGAAATTACGTTTTTGAGGAGGACACTCCCCCCACAGCCCTCAGGTCAAGGGTTGTAATTTATGCCCTGGGGGCGTTTAAGCTTTTTATAGAAAGCTTTGTTGTATAAACTTAAAAAGGGCTCATTAGATTGGAAATTCAAAGGGCTACTGCCCTTTTTAATAGTCAAAAGTTATTGGAGGGCAACTACCCCCCTCTCACGCCCACCTTTTCCCAAAACACATCCAATCAAAATTTTGAGATGTCCATTTTGTTCACTGTAGTTGAAAGTTCTGGAAATTAGGTCTTTGAGGATGACAGCCCCCGTCCCACAGCCTTCAGGGCAGGGGTTGTAAGTTATGCCCTGGGGGCATATAATGTTTTTATAGAAGGCGTTGTCATAGAAACTTCAAAAAGGGCTCATTTGATTGGAAATTTAAAGGGTTAGGGCCTTTTTTAATATTCCAAAGAGATTGAAGGGCAGCTAGCCTCCCTTCCACGCCCACCATTTCCCCAAACACATCCAATAGAAATTTTGAGATATCCATTTTGTTCAACGTAGTTGAAAGTTCTGGAAGTTATATCTCTGAGCAGGACACTCCCCCCACAGTCTTCAGGGCAAGGGTTATAAGTTATTCCGTGGGGGCATATATATTTTTTATGGAAGGAATAATCGTATAAACTTCATAGAGGGCTCATTTGATTGGAAATTGAAAGTTCTAGTTCACTTTCAAGTGTCAAATGATATCGGAGGGTAACCAGTCCCCCCCCACGCCGTTTTTTCCCAAATGCATCTGATAATAATTTTGAGATAGCCATTTTGTTAAAACTAGTTCAAAGATCATATAACAAAACTCCAGTGTTGACACAACCCCCCAGGGCCCGGGGCCAGGCATTGTAAGTTAAGCCCTGGGGGCATATATAGTTCTTATAGAAGCGATGCTCATATAAACTTTTTATAGGGCTCATTTGATTGAAAATTGAAATTTCTAGTTCACTTTTTAAGAGTCAAAAGAGATTGGAGCCGTCCAAAGGGCGTGGGGGGGGCAAACCCCCCCACGCCCCTTTTTACCAAAATGTATCCGATAAAAATTTTGAGACAACAATTTAGTTCAAAATAGTTCAAAATTCAGAAAACAAAAACACAGGTGTCAACACAGCCCCCTAGGGCCCGGAGGCAGGCGTTGTAAGTTATGCCCTGGGCATATATGGTTCTTACGAAAGGGAGGCTCGTACAAACTTCAGGGGGGCTCATTTGAATGGAAATTGAAAGTTCGAGTTCACTTTTTAATAGTCAAAAGAGATCCGAGAGCAACTAGCCCCCCCACACCTTCTTTTTCCAAAACCATCTGATGAAAACTTTGGGATAGACATTTTGTTAAAAGTAGTTCAGAGGTTGGATAAGATAATTTCGGAGACCACACTGCCTTTCCATGACGATAAATAGAAGTTCAACTTCTATAGAAGTTAAAGAAGTAAAACTTTTACTACTGATGACGGTCACTGCATATGTGACTGAAATATCTGGTATTCTTGAGAATTTCTATCACTGTTATCATCATCACTGTCTATTAAAAGGATTTTATCCCTATTTGAACTTTTATTCATAGGTCGTATAAGAAAAACTTCCGTGTCTTTACAACCCCCCCGGGCACGGGGGAAGGCGTTCTAAGTTATCCCTAAAGGCATGTATGGTTCTTACGAAAGGGATGCTCGTATAAACTCCATAGAGGGCTCATTTGATTGGAAATTGAAAGTTTTAGTACAACTTTTAAAAGTCAAGAGGTTTAAGGGCAACTAGCCCCCCACGCCCTTTTTTCCCCAAACCCATCTGCTACAAATTTTGAGATAGCCAGTTTTTTGAAAATTGTTCAAAAATTAGATAATAAAAACTTCGGTGTCAACACAACCCCCTTGGCCGGGGGTTAGGCATTGTAAGTGTTGTCCTGGGGGCGTACATGGTTCTTATGAAAGGGATGCTCGTATTAACTTCAGAGAGGGCTCATTTGATTTGAAATTGAAAGTTCTAGTTCAATTTTTAGGAATAAAAAAATATCCAAGGGCAACTAGCCCCTCCCCCCCACACACACTTTTTTCCCCAAGCCCATCCGATAAAATTTTTAAAATAGACATTTCATTAAAAATAGTTCAAAGGTCAGATAAGAAAAACTCCTGTGTCGACGCAACCTCCCAGGGCACGCAGGCAGGCATTTAAGTAATGCTCTGGGGGCATATATAGTTCTTATGGAAGGGATGCTCGTATAAACTTCGGAGAGGGCTCATTTGATTGGAAATTAAAAGTTCTTATTCACTTTTAAGAGTCAAAAGAAATTGGATGGCAACTATCCCCCCCCCATCCACGCCCTAAATGCATCAGATAAAAATTTTGAGATATATATTTTGTTAAAAATAGTTGAAAGTTCGGATATCAAAAACTCCTGTGTCGACACAGCTCCCTAGGGCCCGGGGGTAGGCGTTGTAAGTTATGCCCTGGGGTCATTTATGATTGTTATGGACGGGATGCTCGTATAAACTTCATAGAGGGCTCATTTGATCGGAAATTGAAAGATGTAATTTACTTTTTAGGAGTCAAAAGCGATCGGAGGGTAGCTATCCTCCCCCCACACTTGATTTATTTTTTTTCCCAGAGGCACTTCATATAGAAGGTTGTGGAATAAACTTCATATAGGGGTTGTGGAATAAACTTCAAAGGGGGCTCATTCGATAGGAAATCGAGAGCTCTAGTGCCCTATTTTAGAGTCAAAAGTGATCAGAGGGCAACTATCCCCCTCCCCCCCCCCCTTAAACCCTTTTTCTCAAAATACATCTGATAAAAAAAATTTGAGGTAGCCATTTTGTTAAAAATAGTTCAAAGATCATATAATAAAAACTCCTATAGGTATGGCCATTTCGTTAAAAATAGTTAAAAGGTCAGATAAGAAAAACTCCTGTGTTGACAGCAACCCCCCAGGGCCCTGGAGCAAGTGTTGTAATTATTACTCTGAGGTCTTAAATGGTTCTTATGGAATGTATGCTCGTATTGAATTCGGAGGGAGATCATTTAGTTGGAAATTGAAACTTCTAGTTCACTTTTAAAGAGTCAAAAGATATCGGAGGGCAACTAGCCCCCCTCCCTCCATGCTTTTTTTTCCTCAAATCCATCCGATAAAACTTTGAGATAGCCATTTTTTTTAAAATAGTTCAAAGATCATATAGTTAAAACTCTGAGATTAACATAACCTTCTAGGGCTCGTAGACAGGCGTTGCAGAAATTGCTCTGGGGGCACCTGTAGTTCTTAGGGAAGGTATGCTCTTATAAATTTTAGAAAGGAGCCATTTAATTGAAAATTGAAAGTTCTCGTTCACATTTTAAGAGTCAAAAGAGATCGGAGGGCAACTAGCCCCCCTCTCCACACCCTATTTTCCTCAAATCCATCCGATAAGAAGTTTGAGAAAGCCATTTTTTTTCAAAATGGTTCAAAGATCATATAACGAAAACTCCAGGGTCGACACAATCCTTCAGGGCCCGGGGTAGGTTTTGTAAGTTATGCCTGAGGCATATACAGCTGTTGTGGAAGGGATCCTCGTATAAACTTCAGAGAGGGCTCATTTCAAGGCCGTATCCAGGGGGGTTACCCGGTTTGAACCCCCCCCCCCGAAATTTTTGACCGAGTCGAAAATAAGTCGACAATTAGTAAAACCTAGGTAAAAATCAGTAAAATTAGTCAAAAACTGAGTCAAAAGTTAGTATCCCCCTCCCCCCCCCGAAAAAAAATCCTGGATCCGCCCTTGGCTCATTTAATTGGAAATTGAAAGTTTTAGTTCAGTTTTTAAGAGTGAAAAGAGATCAGACGGCAACTATCCCCCCACGCCCCTCTTCCCCCGACTGCATCCGATAAAAATTTTTAGATAGCTATTTTGTTAAAAATAGTTCAAAGGTCAGATAAAAATCTCCAGTCTGGACACAACCACGAAGAACCCTGGGGCAGGCGTTGCAAGTTATGCCCTTGGTGCATATGTGGTTCTTATGGAAGGGATGTTCGTGTAAGCCTGAGAGAGGGCTGATTTGAATGTAAATTAAAAATTATAGTTCAATTTTTAAGAGTCAAAAGAGATTGGAGGGCCCCTAGCCCCCCACGCCCTTTTCTCCAAACCCAACCAATACAAATTTTGAGATAGGTACTTTTTTAAAATTGCTCAGAGGTCAAATAACTAAAACTTCGGTGTCGACACAGCCCACCCAGACCCGGGGGGGGGCAGGCATTTTAAGCTATGTCCTGGGGCCGTATACGGTTCTTATGAAAGGGATACTCGTATAAACTTCAGAGAGGGATCAATTGAATGGAGATTAAAAGTTCTAGTTCATTTTCCCATAGTAAGAAATGATCGGAGTTTATCTAGCCTCAATCACACACCACACCGTGGGGTTAATAGAAATGATAAGCCCATCCAATAAAGATTTGAGGTTACTTTTTCGAGGAAAATATTTAAAACATCAGATATTAAAACTCCAGGGTCGATACAACCCCCCAGTGTCAGGGACTGGCGTTCTAAGTAATACTCTGGGGGTATATATGATTCTTATAGAAGGGATGCTCGTATAAACTTCAGAGAGGGCACATTTGATTGAAAATTGAAAGTTCTAGTTCAATTTTAAAGATTCAAAAGAGACCGCAGGGCAATTAGCCCCCCCCACACCCTTTTTTCCCCAAACCCATCCGATAAAAATTTTGAGATATGCATTTTGTTAAAAATACTTCAAACATTAGATAATAAAAACTCCGAGGTTGACACATAGCCGATTTTTCACTTTGAGGTGGTTACTTTGATACCAGTTTTGATAATTTGATGAATCTTTGATCTTTTTTTTAAAGTTATCTTTAGAATTAAGGAATTTTTAAATGAAATTTTTTTCAATTAAAAACGAACAAAAACTAATTTAAAAAAACTCCGAAAAATATGCTTTTCAAATGAAAGTAAAGGCCATTTTAAACTTAAGCTCAGCAGATACAAATAACTGTTAAAATTTAAATTTAAAACGGCCAGAAATTACTATGAAAGAATAAATGAAACCCAAAACGAACAGAAATCAAATAAACAATCATAGGAAAAAACATACAACAAGTAATAATAAAAATGAATAAATAGATCTTAAAGCGAGTATTGCTTAAATTGAATATGAAAATCAAGCTTAAAACGAAAAAAAAATATTTTATTATTGAAGTATAAATGAGACTTAAAACGAACAGAAATTAAATAAACAATCAATGCAAACAAACATGCGATACTAATGTAAATGAATAAACAAATCTTAAAACGAGTGAAACCTAAATTGAATATGCAATTCAAGCTTGAGACAAACGAAAACCACTAAAAGCAAGAGTTTGGGTATTGCCTCCTTCTCTCACTGTAAAAGTCTAAAACCTACTGCGTCATTGGCGCTTTATTGAAAACTACAGGCCTCTTCAACAGTCTTGGAAAGTATAAACAACATCAAATTGAATATTTGATGTGTAATGATATTAATTATTGAAAGATTCATCAGTTCAAGAATTTATTTCACAGTAATTTTATTTTTATTTTCAATGCTGCAAGAACTGGAAAAAATTTTTTTTTAATATAATTCGTTTTCAGTGAAGCGCCAATGACGCATTAGACTTTTGGTTGTTAAAGTTAAGGAAGGGGGCAGTATCCAAACTCTTGTTTGTAGTGAAACTATATTCATTTTGAACAAGTTTAGAAAGAACTAATAAATTAAACTGAATATTTGATGTATAATGATATTAATTTCTGAAAGCTCATCTGTTCAAAATTTTACTTTAATTTTAATGTTTATTTTCAATATTAAGTACAAAAGAAAATATTTGTAATATAATTAGTTTTCAGTATAGCGCCAGTGACGCAGTAGGTTTTAGACTTTTACAGTGAGGGAAGGAGGCAAAACCCAAACTCTTGTTTGTAGTGTTTTTTGTTCGTTTCAAGCTTGATTTGCATATTCAATTTAAATTTCACTCGTTTTAAGATTCATTTATTCATTTATATTAACATATATTGTATTTTTTGTTTGCATTGATTTTTCGGAAAGTTTTTTTTTAATTAGTACGTCAAAGGAATCAGACTTTTATGCTGATTTCAAATATATAAGTTTCATCAAGTTTAGTCCTACCCATGAAAAGCTACGCGCAAGGGAAAATTTGCCTGATTTTCGAAGAGGGGGAAAGACTCCCTAAATGTCGAGGGTAATGTGGGAGGATCTTTCCATGGAGGAGGTTTTCATGGGGGAAGGGACATTGCTATGAAGGAGGCGCCGGATTTCCCAGCATGATTAAAAAAAAAAGATCAGAAATTAAATGAAAAGAAACAAGTTTTTCTACTGAAAGTAAGGAGCAATATCAAAACTTAGAACAAACAGAAATTATTACATATATGATTGGGTTCGTCCTCTAGTCAATACCTCACTCTTTACGATAAAGTTTTTTTTAGTACTTTCATAAGAGCTATTTATAGAATAAATAGCTCATTAACGGCCTTTGTGATTAAGAGGTCATTTTTAAGGAATTGGAACAAAATTCGAATTTTAGCGTAAAGAGCGAAGTATTGACTAGGAGGCGAACCCTTGATATACGTATTAAAAATATATGAATATACAAGTTCGTTACGTAAGTTAATTCGTAAGTTAAGTATATTTATTACTAGTAAAAACGTTCGTAAACAAAACTAAACAACTTTCGAGAAAGCCATTTAACCAAAAAAAAGTAAAATTAATATGCAAATTTCATTTTAATTATTCAAGTACAGTAAGCCAAAATCAAAACTTGCATTAATTCAAAAACGTTCAGAAATTAAATAAAGAACAAGTTTTTTTTAACTGAAAGCAAGGAGCAACATTAAAACTTAAAATGAACAGAAATTATTCCGTATATGAAAGGGACTGTCCCCTTTTCAACGCCTAGCTCTTTACTCTAAAGTTTGAGTCTTTCTCACAACTCTATTTTGAAAACAATAAAATACTTTAGCGTAAAGAGCGAAGCGTTGAGGAGGGGACAGTCCCTTTCATATACGGAATAATTTCTGTTTATTTTAAGTTTTAACGTCTCTCCTTACTTTCAGTTAAAAAAAACATTTTTTTTTTAAATTTAATCTTCAACTAAACCAAGAGGTAGGCTACTTTGTGTATCCAGTTTTACAAAACGACGTGCCAGCAATGTGTCGAGAACACAGACGTATTAGTAAGTAGATACCAGACCACATGGGATTTTGCGAGTTCCTTGCGCTTTTTCTTGTTTGCCTCCAGTACACGCGTTAATGACCGAGAGTTACAATGAAAAACAGGTTTCCGCTGACTTCTGAGGTGTTGTTCACTCCGTGATAAAGATTTAAACTTTAGTTTTTTGGGGTTGAAGGGGCAAGAAAAGGTATCTAGGCTAGGTTAGATTAAGTATTTAATATATGCTATGCTTTACCCCCACCCTCACCCCTAATGTGCAAATATATAGGCCAAATTTGTTTATGACCTTATATTTTCATCCTATTTTGCTTTATTTCACTAGCATTAACAAAACTTCACTCTTGGCGTACTTACTAGATTCTTAACAAGTACCAAAACTACCCCTAAAATACAAGGGCCGTTTAATTAGAATAATAACCCTTTTCAAAAGTTGTAAAAAGGCAAAATTCAGCATGAAGAAAGAGGTATTGAGGCAGGAGCAACCCCCTTTATGTAAGTAATGATTTCTGTTCGTTTTAAGTTTTGATGTGGCTTCTTAATTTCAGTTGAAAAAGCTTGATTTTTTAAAATTTAATTATATACCAAAGATACTTAATGACAAGGTCAATGTTTAGCAATAGAAGTGATTTATCAAAAAAAAAACATGCAGACTATCCCCTTCTTCTGTGAATGAAGGTTTACCGTTCTCCTAAAATATCTTTGTTAAAGTCTGTGTATTTCCTTTAGTCTATAAATATGACTACTACAGCCAATTTGAACCAATGGGCATTTCAAAGAAGATTATCACCACGGCCCCCACCATGTCTACGAACCCGGTTGTTTTGGCCACCAAAGACTGTTTCTCGATGCGCTCATGCCGCTCAGATTTAGCAAGCGGTTTCATACGAGAGGCTGAGATCTGGTATCAATTTAAAATTATAAATCTGTGGTATTATTACCAGAGGGTATGAAGTTTAAACTTTCAGGACATGTACAAGGAATGTTGAAAAAAGGCTGAAGTGTAACCAGTCCCCCTCCCATATCCTTCTTAGTTGCAATCTCCTCAAAGACATCTGATCAAAATTCGTTATCTAGATTCACAAAGGTCAAATATTTTCAACACATGTTTATTAATTAACGTCCAAAAAGGTCTGATTCATCTGAAAAATAGAAATGCATCAGCTTTAATGGTTTGTGACATTGGATCTTTTTTTTTCCCAAAAATAAACAAAACTTTTCTTATGAATAATCCTGTCAGGCCTTTATATCATAACTTTAAGAAGCAAACAATTCCAACAAGGTTGAACATGTAAAAATTCTAATTTGTGTTTTACCCAATGATATTGCCTCATATTTTTAGAATACTTAAAAACTGAGCTCAGTGGTTCAGTTCCACGGTGGTTCAGTTACACGAAGGTTCAGTTATATGGTGGTTCAGTTGCACAGGGGTTCAGCTACACGGGGGTTCAGTTAAATGGGGTTGGGTTGCACGGGGGTTTAATAGCACGAGTGTTTAGTTAAATGGGGTTCAGTTGCACAGGGGCTCGTTTATACAGGGACTCAGTTGCTTGTGGTTCAGTTACACAGTGATTCAGTTACACGCACACCCAAACACTATTATACAAGGCTTGGCCGTGTATCAGTAAAAACACTTGGTTGTGGCCATGGCAACCAAGGTTCGAATCTTGGGTAAGAAAATTTTTTTTTGCGCATTGTCTATCCATTTCTAATGACGAATTCCCCTAAAATATTAAGTCCAAGAAACAGAACTTATGAAAGTTTACTTTCTGATGAGAAGTTCTCATGCGTTGAAAAACGTATCCGTTAGTTTGAAACTTCTAGGAACCATACAACACTAATTATATTTGTTAGAAATCGTCTATTAATATATGGCAAAGGTATGAATGTGTTAGGGATGATAAAAATAGCAGGGCAAACTGGAAACAAAAAGGAAAAATTACAAAGACCTGCAAAAATGGATTGAGAAGGATGATGCACGGTTTCTTTGCCGGGTTTTTAATAAAAGGCACATTGAAGGAAAGACCCATACTCTTCGACAAAACAAATTTCATATCAAGAATTTCCATACACAGCAGAAATGACCGACCTATCAAAGATGTGCTCAAATAACATTCAATTTAAGAAGAGTTTAATGTTCCAGAAGATAGTCAAGAATGCCAAGCTGAAGCTCAAATAATGACATTTTAGAACAGTGGAGAACACTTAAAATTTACTTTTACGGAGAATTGAAACTCAGGCCAGAAAGCTTTAGTCCCCTTATCTTCGTAAATGGTTTTTACTGTGTCCCGGTGACTTATAAACTACAGATTTTAAAGCAGAGCTGCCAAAAAAGTATCCCAGCCACAGTAGCGGATCCAGGGGGCAGGGGGGCCACGACCCACCAAGATTTTCCCTATCACCCTAATTCCTTGTTTTTTCACTATTTTTTTTTAAATATATTTGTCAACATGGTCAATTATTGGCGCCCTTGTCACATCCCCCCTAGAGTTTGCACTAGATCAGCCCTTGTCCTGCCATTATGAATACAGTGGTTTGCACAATATGTTCTTGGGGAGATGAGTAAATGCACAGGTAATATAAGAAGAATAACTTGCATACCGTTTGCAAAGCAAGGTTTAAACGACACAATTACTTATTTAAATATGTAAATGTTAAAATTTGGCTTTACCTTGAACAGAAAATGCTGATGTAATCAAAATAAGGGCAAAGCAACACAAACTATTCATCCTAGCTGAAGTCAAAGACTAAAGTGAAAAAGTTCGAAGCACCCGATCCTATAAGTACTATTCCTTCCACCCCCAAACTACATTAGCTTTAGCGTGATTTAAGTTCATCGCCGCTAAGAGGTCGTATATTGCACTAAGAAAAGTCTATTAGACAGGGTCTTAGCATACAGGCGTTTTGCGGAAACGACACTGACATGCTAATCGGAAATAATCACGTAAAGGGTGATTGTTTTATGTTTATTGAGCTATTAGGGTGTGTAATTCTGCACTTATGACGGACTGATATTACATGGTGTGGAATTGAGATGTTGACTAATTTTTTTTTTTTTTTTTGCTACGCCATCGAATGGTTAAAGCTTGTGAAGAAATGTTTCAAAATAGTAGTTATGCAAGAGTAGTGCTGCATACAGCGAAGATGGTAGGGAGAAGAACCCCCACCCACCCCCAGATTTCTTGATTATTTCAAAGTTTTGTGATAACATGGAGCCCCCCCCCCCCCCACCAAAAAAACAAGTTCATATTTATCTCATATATGTCTTTTCTTCTTTTTTTTTAGCATTCGCATGTTTCCGAACGTTAATTTTTGGGAGTTTCGGGAGAAATCAATTTGCTCTCAGAGAAATACCAAACAATTCGTAGTCATGATCCAACTTACTTGAATTTGAATCTGAACCGTAGTTAAGTAAGTCGAACACGTAACCTTGATAAATCGAACAGTAGCGTAGTGGAATAGTAGCTTTAATTAATATTAATTAATATCAATTAATTAATATCATCTTAGTAAAGGGATTTGTTTTCATGGTTCACCAAATGATATAAAATATAATAAAAAATAATGTAATAACATTCTTGTCGTGATTTAAACCATAGCTTAAGGTTGATTAGATAAAAACGCAATCGTGGTTAAACCCAAATTAATCGGCTAATAATTACCCTGGTACTAGTTTACAATGTGTATTTTTATCCCTTAGCCCGCCCCCCCCCCAAAAAAACAATGCTTTTTAGTATCTGCCTAAAAACCTTTAAAACTTGCATAAAAAATCGTTAACTAAAAATGACATAAGGCAAAAGCCTTATAAGATACAGCACAGTAACTATTCAAAATTTGTTATCAAGTTATGCAGATGTCCTTCATTTTGAAAAACTTAATAGATTAAAAGTACTTTCAGCCTATATCATTTTAGAAATATTGCGTCCACTTTCAGAACCCTTCTCTCAAACAGCCCCCTACAGACAAACAGATTTGTTGTGTTCTGAGAGCTACGACCAGATACTCATCTGCTTGCAGGATGAGGTCCTTAAATGCCCGTAGCCAACCCTATCAAAATGGCATTCTATGTTTTTCTGAGCTTGACAAAATACAGTAGATTAGTATGAGGTTTAAAATTTTACCGATCTCCATCATCAATATTGTTGGTGGTGACTTTTACTTTCTCCCCAATCAAAAATGAATTTTGAAAAATGGCCACGTCTTAGTTGGAAGGAGCATCTCAACCCAGTGATTCCAAACTCTTCGGCATTTCCTTGATATCAAATTTGTTTCTCCAGCATCCTTAAAATTAACGTTCGGAAATTAACGAACGCAAAAACGAAACACAATTCAGTAATTGTCGTTATAATTCCACAAACTTTCGTTCGTTCGGCAAGACTTCAGAAAACCATTTCTGTTCCGTGGAATATTCGAAGAAACCCCGAAACGCACTAGTTTAAGCTCAACTGCAAATACAAATTGCCATTCATCAATTGTTAAAATACCAAGGACATTAAAAATAAAATCTGATTTTTAGATTGGTTAACTGGAAACTTGCACAACGAAATACATCTTTGAAAAAAACAACCTGGGAACTCATTTTTCAATGTAAAAGACCTTCACATGCAGTTATATAGTTTTAGGCTGAGTGGCCGCTAAGTTTGAAAATCAGGAACATGTGTGAAAAATCTGCGGAAAATAAGCGGAAAAATATCATCATAAAGGTCAACAAACTATAACTTTTCTGATTGCTAGAAGAAGATAAACACTGCCATGAATCCAAGCTATGTAGTAATATGGACATTATTAAAATTATTCAAGGTAAAAAAAAAAAAAAATAAAATTATCATTAAGCGACTTACCTACAAAAACATGTTGTTAGAACCAGATTCCAGATTCCTTTAAGGTTGACGTTAATGTTTTCACAAGTGACTACGTTGCCGTCATAGCGCACGGAAATCTTCGTATTCCTCTCCTTATAAAGTAAGAGCGACAAATCGAGCAATACAAAAGAGAAGAAACGCACTTGCTTCTCAGCAATGGAGAGTTTTTCTGCTTGAAGGGCTCGAGAAAGCTCCAGAGAAGTACCAACAGGCCATAGTCGACAGTATCGCAAGTAATATCCCATCGAAGCGGATCCTGGTGTCCAGCAAGGACAAGCCTTGGTACAACATCCACAGCAAAAAGACTATCTGAGCAAAGGAAAAGGAGCACAAGCGACGGATGCTCTCAAAGAGTGAAAAAGACAGACTTGATTTCATAAAAGGCCGTAAAGAGGCAATTCGCACGATTCGGCAATCATGGGTTCAGCACAAAGAGAAATTTACTACCAAGCTCCAAAGTGCTGCTGTTAAGAGTTGATGGAAAAATGTCAAAACGGATCTACCATCATCTAAAGAAACTGTAATTTCTTCCCTAAAAATTAACCTCGTTCAAGATCCACAGGCAAAGATCAAAGCTCTTGCTATGGTGTTTGCCAAATTCTCAAATCTCGAAGACGATGGTAAAAAAGTTTCCCATTTCCCTGTATAAATCAATACTGTCCTTGATCGTGTGTTATTTCACTCCTAAAGTGCTTCGCATTCTGCAGCGTCTTGATGCGACCAAATCCACGAATCCTGACGATGTACCTGATTTTGTCTTGAAGTCCTGCAGTGCCAAATTAGCTGGACCTTTGTCATCACTTTTCCGGCAGCTTTTTCCTCTAGAACCTTTCGATACACATGGAAACCAGCCATTATCATTGTTATACCTAAGCCAAATGGCAATTCAATGAGCGTGGGCTCATGTATGCCTATTTGCCTCCTTTCCTGCATTGAGAAAGTTTACGAAAGTGTTTCTAATCATACAGTTTGTCAGAACCTGGACGTCAAATGACGTTTTAGGCGACCACTAATATGGATTCCACTGGAAGCGTTTAACGCTTGACTAATCAATGGCTCAACACCAGGACTGGACCGAACTTTTAGCAAAAGGATATGATACCAGTTCATCGTCTTTCAACGTTGCTAAAGCTATCTAGAGAGTGTGTCATCGTGGCCTACTAAAGAAACTTTACGCGTATGGTATTAGAGCAAGCTTGTTAAGGGTCATTGAGAGCTTTCTTTCTGATCGTTCACTGCGGATTTTTCTTGACGGGTTCAATTCCCTCTAATATTCAATATAGGCAGACGTACCAAAGGGCAGTGTATTAGGACCTACGCTTTTTACTCTTTACACAATGACATGGGAGACAACCTTGCCAGCTCTCTGCGTCACTTTGCCAATGGCGCGACAAAATATGTACCCATCCCAAAAGATTAAGATCAAATCCCTCCTTGCCCCTACAAACTGATCCTTTGGAAATGTAAAAACAGTCCAATGCCTAGATGGTCAGTGCATAAAAAACACAAGGAGCTGGTGATCTCCCGATCAAAAGTGCCCCCAACATACTCCCCAACTTCACCTTCATGAACGTAACAAAACGTAACGTAAACAAATAAAGTTGAAGAGCTTCGTCTCCTTGGAATCCCCTTGTCTTAAGATCTCTCTTGGAAAATCCACCTCGACTGGTGAGCTTTCGCTGCAAAAACCTATGACCGTTCAACCTGATCATCCTGCTTTAGAAGTCTTGCATTAGATCTATTGCCGAGTAAGGGTGCTTTCTGCATGCTTGTGCTCCGAAAACGTAGCTGGCAAGACTCCAAAAGATCCAGAATCGGACTAATAGGGAGGAACAGTCGTTCCCCATGACTGTCTCCAGTCAGTTAGTGAAAGCTTTGATGTAGCGTCGATGGCTATTTAATATAAGTACATAAATTCACTTCCTTCTCTGGAGCTCTGTCGTACCCCCCCCCCCTTATTCAACCGACAAAACAGACACGGAGGCACACAGCTTGGTCCGCTTATGTTGAGATTGGTACACCAAGAACATAATATTTGAAGAACAGTTTCATTCGACGTTCCACTTCGATTTAGATTAATCTTCCTGTGGATATTATCCCTAAAAACTTCTCTGTTGACTCTTTTAAAAGAAGGCTTAAACGTTATCTAAAAACTCAACAAGAGACTAGCAGAAAAACGGATATTTAATTACACCTGGCGCTACGAATTTACGAATGAAAACAAAGGACATGCATTGAAATTTTCAAATTAACGCTCTAAGCAGTTCCTGGGATATTGCAGATATGCCCTTTAAACAAGCTACATGTACATACATAGTGTGTTTGCTTTTCTTCAGCATTCCCTCAATATTCTCTGAAAGTTTCACCTTAATACTCTTAACTTTAGTGGTAGCAATAGTAGTAATAGCACTGGTAGTAGTAGATGTGGAATTAGTAGTATGCATATAGTACATTTTGGTTAGTTCAACATCTCCCTCAACATGCCCTGAAAATTTCAACTTGAAACCCTAAGCCGTTCTTGAGATACCGCTGGTATGCCCAATCAAAAACCTGAATGCACAAAGTGTGTTTTGATTTAGTTCAACATCCCCCCAACATTCACCAAAAGTTCTATCTTAAAAACGATAGCCTTACCAGAAGCAGTCGATGTAGCAGTATAAAAAAGTGCGTTAGGGTCAGTTCAACATCCGCCTCAACACGCCCTTGAAGTTTCAACTTAAAACCCTACACTGCTCCTGAGATACTGCTGATATGCCCTTTTGACGACTGTATGCATATGCTGTGTTTTGATTTAGTTCAATATCTTAACTCTGAACTCCGAGCCTAACTTGCAGCCTTTACCTTAAGGGCTGTGGGGTGCAGTGTCATCCCCAAGAACAGATGTCTCAAATCTTGATAGGATGTCTTCGAAAGCAGATCAGCAAAATGGGGCATCAGAGGGGACTGTTTGCCCTCAGATCATGCTCCAGAATTCGACATAGTGGGCCAAAACCTGGAACTTCATTCCAGCTAAGATCAGAGACCATTCAGATATATGATTGTTTCAGGTGTTGTTGAAAAACTATCGGAAATTTACATCCGTGGGAAAATAGTTCTTTTTTCTCCTAATCTTTTGTTTGATAAATTAGTTTAAAGCGGCTTTGGTTTTAGTTTTGATTAATTTGAAGTGCTGAAGTATGCCACAAGGCAAATGCTCTGTTTTTTTTTTAAATTGTTTATATTTTTGACTTTAAATAAAAAAAATTCTAATCTAATCTAAAAATCACTTTTGATCCCTAAAAAGGCATTAGAACTTTCAATTTCCAGTCGAATGAGCCCCCTCCAAAATTTCTACGACAACTCATTCCATACGAGACAGCTTGGTGAAAGAAAGAATAACAATACGTAAAGCCCGCTTTGACCTTTATTTAGGCAATGCTGTTACGCTGCATACGATCAACTTGACATTTATGCATCTTCGTTGCAAGGCATCTTTCCTGTGAGCTTGTCACAATCCAGTTCTTCAATTCGCAATCCTTTTTAAGATCACAATCTGCACAATCTGATCATATATGCCTGACCTTTTGCAAAAAGTTCCTTACCCAGATAGATAACCACGTGATCAACTGTACATCCTTACACTGAACATACACTACATAAAATTAATAGAAGTTGTCCACTCTCAACGGTTACGACCGTTAACGAGTTTAACGACAGTTAACGTAATTAACTCGTTAACGAGTTAACTCGCGTTTTTATTTTCCAGTCGCTATTATAACCACTATTTGATGCAACTAACAACCATGGTTTGATTTAGAATGTAGAAAGTAGTAGATATGGCTACATGGCTAAGTAGAAAATATCAGGAACATTCAGGCTCACTACTGATTATTACTTATTATCTTGTGTTGATTTACTACTTATTCTATTCACTTTTATTGGTTTGCTCTACTATACCCTTTATCTTTCTTATTATTTTACAGAGTGGTTATGTTGAGGGGGGCGGGGGGCTCATCACATTGTTCAGTATTTCAAGGAGACTGGCAGTAAAAAAAAAAAAAACTTCTCAATATAAAAATGCTAAAATTTGTCTTAGATTACTACAAAAAATACATAGAAGTTTAATGAAAGAGGGTTAACAATAATATTTAAAAACATTAAAATACCTAATTAAAGCTACCTTCTCGGACATAATGCTTCGGAAAATATCCAGCCTAAAAAAATAGGAATCGGTTACTATCAAGGCTATATTAAGGCTTGATTAACTTAAACTGAAATCAAAAATGGTAATTAAACAATAGAAGTGAAATATATTACTCATTGTTCCAACGTACTAGCAACAATCCTTATTTCCAAAATTTTTCTAAACGATGACAATCCTTTTGTAATTTGTGAAAATAGTTAAGAAAACGTTTTTCTTCAACAAAATTGGAAAAAGTAGCAGCACGTTTTAGTTTTTTGTTTTGGGCTTTCTTCAGTCCAACCTGTTGGAGAATCAAAGTTTTTTAAATAATAATTGATATTTTATTGAAAAATATACTTTCTTATGAGCTTTTTACAGGCAGCGCAATAAAGCTGCCAAAGTAAAGAACGATTTGCAATTAAGAGCATTAAGGCATTGAACAATAAAAAAGAATAATATATATAAAAAACACATCCCGGATCTAATTTATTAGTTACAATAATTAGTATAAGTTCATGGGCATTGGGAGGGGGGGCAGCTGCCCCCCCCCTAGACCTTCAAATTTACATTAGATATGGCTGAAAAAGCAGATGGTTTGGAAAAAGCAGTTGATAATACTCCATGACACTATCGACTGCCCCCCCCCCTAGACAATATGCTGCCTAATGCTCCCTACACCCATGTATAAGTTACTTAAATTAGTGGGCCTACAATTAGTTTAGGCTGCTTTGGCAGTTGTTCCTATTGTTTATAGATATCAAGTGTAAGCAAATCCGTATCCAGAGGTTACAGGGTTTGAACCCTGTCCCCTCCCCGTAATTTTTCCCGGCCCGTAAAAAAGTAGAAAAAATACATTTAGAATAATCCTTGATGCGTTTTATATATATTTTTTTGTTATCCCCCCGAGCCAAAATATACTCCACTCTCCCCCCCCCCCCAAAAAAATATCCTAGATATCCTCTTGCTTGCAACTGTATTTTTGGTGTTCGTTACCTTGTTGATTTGCTGTTGGTAGGTGGTTGGTTTGATTGACTAAGAAAATGATGACATCATGTTTTTGTATGCTTACTTTCGCCTGAAGTACCTTAAGTACTTAAGGCCTTAAGTACTGTCCTTAAGCACCAAGGACAGTGTAAGTGAAAACTGATTATTTGAATGGTACTTATCTGTTATATGGCCGACACTCAAGAAGTGAAGTTAGACTAATCATAATGAAGTATACCTAAGTATGATGAAAATATAATACTTTAGAAACAAATTTGGGCTATATATTTACACATTAGGGGGGGGGGGGAAAAGTATAGGGTCTGCTTGCAAAATATGTTAGGTAAGATTATTCTACATATTATGGAGTAAGAATTGTTTTCTAACTTCATGCTGTCCAAATACTTTACCCCCGCCCCTAATGTGCAAATAAATAGCCCAAATTACATATTTCCCATTTATTCTGTCACTTGTCTTTGTCTTGTCTCACGCTAAGCTGAAAGTAAATAACAAAAGAAACCGGTTCTACAGCGCGTCAATGGATGAAAAATTTATGTGTCGGCACTATAACAGATAAGTACCATTTGAATTTATTTAGTGGGAACTTACCCAACCAAAAATACCGTAAAAATTAAGGAAAATTATTGTAACTAATTTCTCATGAAAAAGACCCCCATCTGTGGTTGTGCATTGTTTTGGCAGCAGCGGGTACGAAATTAAAAAAAAAAGCTGAAAAATCAGCAAAAACGAAAAAGCAACTCAAAACCCGGATTGCCACACCAAGTGATTTATCACTATTTCTAGTGATTTTTTATATTGCCTGAACAAAAAATCACTAAATTTTCTTACAAATCACAAGATTATTAAATAAAATCACTAAACCAACCAGAAAATCACAAAAATCGAGTGATTTTTTTGTCACCGGGGGGCAACCCTGCTCAAAACACATGGCACCCAACAGCTTAATAAAGTGCAGCTTCCTTTTGAAGATGTAGTTATTCTTGGGAATCAACAGGTTGTTAATGAGTTTTTTTACTGCCCTAAAAACTTCATAATTTCGAAGCAAACAAATTATCAGGTATGGATACACATAAGGTGGAATCGGGGGACAAAACCTTTTTTTATTTTGCTATCCTGGGTACTTCAATTATTTATTATTTTGACAGAGATTTGATTTCATAGACATAATTAAGGGCAAAAATAGGACAATGGGAAGTGAATTATAAGTCAATAATTATATATACCAAAAATCTCAAAATTAACATTGAAAAGTTACAAAAGAAAAATTTCATGATTACTTCATGCGTAAGTTATATTCAATTATGGGTTTCTTTAAAATCAGAAAAATCTAGATATCTAGAAGAAAGATCTAGAAGAAGGATTAGGAAAAAGAGGTCTAGAAACAAGAAAAAGGAAAAGGAAAAAGAAAGGAAAGGGAAAGAGAAAGGAAAGAAATGGAAAAAAGAGTCACTACTAAATTTGTCGATTCCTTTTAAACACTATTTCGCCAGGTCGCTTGGGAGAGTGCCTTTCAGAAATTGGCAGTGTTGAACCATATATACTGCCAAAAACAATCGAATTATTTATATAAAAATTTGTTTTGTTTGATTTAGAGTGGTCCGTTGTGCGACTAGCTTTGTGAAACTTGCCACATTTCGTATTAATAAATAAACAAAACAAAAAGTAAATTATGTACACCCCAAATACAAATTGGCTAAAGTTATATAACCCTAAATGTTTTGAAGTAACCAAAGTCGGAACATAGCCAGTACTAAATTTGTTGACTTCTTTTAAACACTGTTTCGCCAGTTCATTTGGGAGAGTGCCTTTCAGAAATCGCCAGTATTGAACCATAAATGCTGCCTAAAAGTTTTCATTATTTAACTAGAAATTTCTTGTACTAGATTTAGAGTGTTCATAGTGTGACTAGCTTTGTGAAGCTTGCCACATTTGTTATTGATATAAAACAAATATACAAAATGTATATATAAAAAAAGAAATATGTATGCCCCAATGAAAATAGCCCAAGATGTGTAACCCTAAATTATTTAAAGTCGCCCAAAATTGAGCATAGCCAGTAGGCTACTAAATTTGCTAGATTTAGAGTTGTCATTGTTCGACTTAACTTAGTGAAACCTACCACATTCGGTACTAATAAACAAATAAAAATAAAACATTGAAGCGTTTGCTTTCTTCAGCTCCCAAGAAAAATTGGTGGGAGAAAACCTCCCACCTCCGCCCAAAGATTTCCGAGTTTTTTCCTTATTTTACCGAAGGATAATCTGGGCGTCGAGTTTTTCTTTTTCTCTTTTAAAGGCTGTTTAGTATCACTATTTTGGAGATATAGTATGTGTCCATACTGAAGATGTGTCCGTTATTTAAGCCCCTAATTTGTGACCAAATATTGTGACTATTTTAGTATGTGACTATTTTACAGATATAGTATGTGTACATACTGAAGTTGTGTCTATTATTTAAGCCGCTAATTTGTGATCAAAATATTTTGTCATATTTTAGACTGTGACTATTTTAGAGATTAATTTAAAAAAAACTTTCAAAAAAAATAAGTTTTTCAAAGAAAAGTAAAGGCCATTTTAAACTTAAGCTCAGCAGATACAATTACTTTTTAAAATTCAAACTCAAAACGACCAGAAATTAATATTAAAGAATAAATGAAACCCAAAACGAAGAAAAATAAAATAAAATATTATAACAAAAACATACAATAAGTAATAATATAAATGAATAAATAGATCTTAAAGCAAGTAATGCTTGGATTGAATATGAAAATCAAGCTTAAGACGAAAAAAATATTTTCCTATTGAAGTACAAATGAAAATTAAAACGAACAGAAATTAAATAAAAAATAAATGAAAACAAACATACAATAGATATTAATGTAAATTAATAAATAAATCTTAAAACGAGTGAAACTTAAATTGAATATGCAAATCAAGCTTGAAACGAACAAAAATCACCACAAACAAGAGTTTGGGTATGACCTCCTTCTCTCACTGTAAAAGTCTAAAACCTACTGCGTCATTGGCGCTTTACGTTGTGTATACAAAACCTTATATGCCCCCAGAGCATAAATTACAACCCTTGCCCTGAGGGCTGTGGGGGAGTTGTCATCCTCAAAGACCTAATTTCCAGAACTTAAAAACTACGTTGAATAAAATGGCTATCTCAAAATTTTTATTGGATGTTTTTGGGAAAATAGTGGGCGTGATAGGGGGGTGAGTTGCCTTTCAATCACTTTTGACTATTAAAAAGGGCACTAGCCCTTTGAGTTTCCAATTAATTAAGTCCTTTTTTAAGTTTCTACGACAACCCTTTCTATAAAAACCTTAAATGCCCTCAGGGCATAACTTAAAACCATTGCCTTGAGGGTTGTGGGGGAGTGTCCTCCTCAAAAACATATTTTATATCAGGAATTCAACTACGCTGAACAAAATGGTTATCTCAAAATGTTGATTGGATGTGTTTGAGGGAATGATGGGCATAGGGGGGGGGGGCTAGTTGCCCTCCAATCACTTTCGATCATTAAAAAAGGCACTAGTCCTTTGAATTTCCAAACGAATAAGTCTTTTTTGAAGTTTCTACGACAACGCCTTCTATAAAAACCTTATATGCCCCCAGGGCCGAACTTAAATCCCTTGCCCTGAGGGTTGTGGGGGAGTGCCCTCCTCAAAAACATATTTTCTATCTGGAAATCAACTACGCTGAAAAAAATGGCTGCCTTAAGATTTTGATTGGATGTGTTTGGGGGAATGATGGGCGTGGGGGGGGGGGGGCTAGTTGCCCTCCAGTCACTTTCGACTATTAAAAAGGGCACTAGCCCTTTGAATTTCCAATCGAATTAGTCTTTTTTGAAGTTTTTACGACAACGCCATCTATAAAAACCTTATATGCCCCCAGGACCTAACTTAAATCCCTTGCCCTGAGGGTTGTGGAGGAGTGTCCTCCTCAAAAACATATTTTCTATCTGGAAATCAACAACGCTGAACAAAATGGCTATCTCAAAATAATGATTGGATGTGATTGGGGGAAGGATGGGCGGGGCGGGGGGGCTAGTTTCCATCCAATTATTTTCGACTATTAAAAAGAGCACTAGAACTCTCGATTTCCAATCGAATGAACCCCCTTTGAAGTTTCTACGGCGACCCTTCCATATGAAGTGCCGCTGGAAAAAAAAATAATAATAAATAATAATAAAACATTGGAGCCGTATGGCCTATACTATAGGCAACGCTATAGCGTTGCCTATAGTAAAGGCCACACTATAGCGTTGCCTATAGTAAACGCACACTATATCAGAGGCAACGCTATAGCGTTGCCTCTGATATAGTGTGCGTAAATCCGGAAGATGTGTCCATTATTCACATATTTTAGATTGGGACCATTTTAGAGATATAGTATGTGTACATGCTGAAGACGTGTCCATCATTTAAGTCACTAATCTGTGACCAAAATACGAAATGGGCTCGAACCATTAAAAAACGGAAGAAAGCGCATTTGCTACCAAACGCGGTGCGTTTGGTAGCTCAACGGTTGTAAGCGTAAAGCTGAACTCAGAAGAAAAAGATTGTTAACTTTATCATGCGAAAAAGACCATGGTACGTTGCTATGTAAAACAGAACATTGCTCCGAAACAGAAACGACTAGAATGTTCATAAATGGGAAGCGCATTTTTTCATCGGTCGGCGTGAAATCCGGCAGCCGAAGTGAAACTTGCCTCCAGGTCAAAATTTAAATGAACTCCCTAGCTCTCTCTATCTCTATCTCTCTCCCTGTCTCTCTCTCTCTCTGTCTGTCTGTCTCTCTCTCTCTCTCTCTCTCTCTCTCTCTGTCTCTCTCTCTCTCTCTCTCTCTCTCTCTCTCTCTCTCTCTCTCTCTCTCTCTCTCTCTCTCTCTCTCACTCTCTCTCTCTCTCTCTCTCTCTTTTTATGAGTAAATGTTTTAAATAGTATGTGTTTAGATGCTTAATGTTTGAATAGTATATTTGAAGATCCCCCTCCTATACAGGCCATGGACTGTTTTTGGGGATTAGTGATTTTATTTATTGAATGATTTTTGTTATTTGTTTAAAATATATTTATCTATCTATGTCAGAACCTGTCTTAAATCATTCTTAAAATATTACTCTGGAGAACTTCTTTTCTGCTTTTACTGTCCACACTTCAGCGTTGTTCACCTGCAGTAACTGTTAAGTTGCATATTTTGTGAGGCTAAGGTTTATATCTGATTTACTATTAATTTGTACCAGACTTCAGACAGCATGTGTTTTCGTGAGCTCTTTAGGTAGGGGGTTTTACAACCCCCCTCCGCCCTGAAATGTTTATCCGACTCATAAAAACGTAATAACAATGCATAAAAACACATCTTTGAAGCGATTTAAGTTTTTTGTCCCCCTCCCCATACAAAAATCCTGGATACGGTCTTGCATGTATTGCAAAGCTTTTTCCATATTATCTGGTATCTATTCCTATGAGGTGTTATAACTGTGGTTTATATCACACTTCCGTAAACTAATCACACAAGATCAACTTTTTCAATCTGCTTCCGAATATCTCATTTAATTACTATGAAACTTATTTTAAGTATGATTTCGATTATATAAATTACCAAAATTTCTCATTGTTCAGATCCTTTACCTTACACCTTACGAAATTACCTCAGAATGACTTTGTTCTATGATCGAAGCTAGTGATTTCACTACCCCCCCCCCAAAAAAAAACAACATCCACATTGGATCATATTTTGGCTACTCGCCAAAAATAGATTAACCTGATTTGTATTTGATTGTTTACCTGGTTTGCAATTTGACCTTTCCACCATCCGTTTGTGTCCCCTTCTTTACTCAGAATGATAACAATATCCCCTCGTTTCAAGCTTAGTAAGTTTGGCTCAGGGGCAGGATAGTCATAACGCGCTATTGCTGTTGGATATATACGTCGCCAAGGTCTTTCCAAGACAGCTTGCAATCTAGAAATATCATCAGAGATAAAACGGCAAGAGGTGATAGCAGACGAGAGGGGGAAACATAAAGGGTCTTTATCAGGTCCAAAAGGCTCTTTATCAGACCATGTCAAAAGTGTTCAAGCCAGGGGACTTGATTTTCCTTGTTGTTCAAGCCAGGGGACTGTAAGTTTCCCGAATATGGTTTTTGACCATGGAGATTCTAATGCTATACCTTCTTTCGAACCGCCGCCCATTTTTTGGGGTTGTCAGACTATTTTTGAAATTTCCTAAAATTTGTTTTTAAAATAAAATTTTACTTCTACGACTGATTTAGATAATAGTTAAACCTGAATCACCTAGATGTGAACCGCTGCAACAATGATAAAAATAGGGATAAAGATCCTCTAGAGCTATTGCAGGCACAAAAGACGGCGCCGTCGGGCGTAGAAATGACGTTTCGGTTGCTGCGTCTTTCTTACAAGGACAAGTAGCAAGCTTGTCGCCCAACCCGGCTACGGCAAGGATCAAACCCCGGGCCTCCTATTGCCAAGCAGAGATTCAACCCACTGTGCTACCATAAGGTCTTAAGCAGACGGAAGAATATATTTTTATTATCTAGTAGATTCTCCACGTGCATAAGGAGCTCGCATCAAACCGTTGAGACAAACACATTAACAAAGTGATGTCTCAACGTTTGATAATATGATAAACATTAAATTTAAAGTCAAAAGAATTTAACATTTCTGGCTTAACTTGGGATGGGCAAAATTTTTATGTTATTAAATGGCTAAAAAAAAAAAAAAAAAAAAAAAAAAAAAAAAAAAAAAAAAAAAAAAAAAAAAAAAAAACGCTCCAAAACAATCATCCTTGGAAGACAGATGAGTTGTAGTCCCTTAATAATTATGATGAATATTAGGAACTGATATTATGAATTTTTAGATATTAATATATTATCTTCATCAAGCATTAAGATAATAGATACTACTAATGATGAATATAGGAGTCCTAAAACAAACAGAAATTAAAGTGAACATTCAAGTTAAACTAAAAACAAAAGGAAATCAACACAAATAAAAGTAGTTACCACCGCCCCCCGAACTTTCTAAATGCAAGAGCGTCATTGACACTTTACTGAAAACGTTATTTGCGTTAGTTGCGCATGCCATTTACTTTAGCAGCTTAAATGAATAAACAAATTGATGCAATGCTATTAATACAAATACCTGGTTTTCATCACGTCACATTTCTAGTTAGTATAATTTATTTTGTTTTTGAATTCATGTATATAGATTTGCATTCCTTTAGCTTCAAGATTATTTACAAAAAACAAAAAAAAAAAAAATTCTGTACCTTTATTGTCACTATGACGACATTTTTCCGGTTTTTCGATTTTCTTTTATTCTCTTTTAGTTGGATCGAGAAGGATATAATTTTATATCCCCAAGTAAAAGAAATTTATTTTGAGCCTTTGGTATATTTGGTTCAGTTCACCCCAGCTCTAGGTTGAGATTAACTGGGAACGGAGAGTGTAAGAAACGAATTGAGTTCTGATAATTTCGTCAGAGGTGGCTTCTGAGGATACTGAAATTTCGGCGAGTCAACACAATGAAAGTTTGAACCTACCTAATAAAGGCCAATACGATGAAATAAACTTTGGGGATATTAATACTAATCTGAGAAATCAACGCAGAAAATGAGGGAATAGAGTCATTTTCAAAACATTGCTTAGGAAGTTAGGAAGATAAGTCTGTGAATGAACCGCCGGTGAGCCGTTTCGGTTAAGGTTCTATGACTTTTAGGGGGTGTTTTCCCCTTCTTTCGCAAATAGGGCAAATTTTCTCCGGCACGTAACTTTGAAGGGTAACTAAAATTGATGAAACTTATATATTTGAAATCAGCATAAAAATCTGATTCTTTTGATGTATCTACTGGTATCAAAATTCTTTTTTTAGAGTTTTGGTTACTATTGAGCTGGTTACTAGGTTCGGTTACTAGGATTGACCCGGCTCAATAGTAACCAAAACTCTAAAAAACGACACAGAAATTATTCCGTATACGGTAAAACAATAAAAAACTTTAGCGTAAAAAGCGAGGCGTTGAGGAGGGGATAGCCCCTTTCATATACGGAATAATTTCTTTATACTGATCAATTTTGTTTGGAAAATGATTCTATGCCCTCATTTTCTGCGTTGACAAATTAGCATTAAAATTCCAAAAGTTTATTTCATCGTATTGGCCTTTATTAAGTAAGTTCAAACTTTGCTTGTGTTGACTCGCCGAAATTTAAGTATCCTCTGAAGCCACCTCTGACGAAATTATCAACCCAACTCTAAAACTCTAAATTAGTAAAATTTTATATAGTTCGGTTTAGAAAATTACTACTTTCAATAATGTTTGGATTTTTACAATAAGACAAATATTTAACAAACATTTAGTCTCAGATAAAAAAAAATATAAAATATATATAAATATATAATATATATATAAAGTATAATATATATATAAAGTTTGAATAGAGGGTCTCAACTACATAATTAGAAAATTCTTTGACGGTCATTGATCAAACAAATTTGGCGATACCTTCCGTAGATAAGCGGAATTATTTTACAGTTTAAGGGATGGTTGAAAAAAAGAAAAAAAAGAAGGCATTTTAACAATTCGGTTTCTGTCTTAATCAACTAAATCTGCTCTTCATTTATATTTTTTAATATTTCTCAACATTAATCATAACGTTTTACCTTCATTAGCATATTCCATATATATATATATATATATATATATATATATATATATATATATATATATATATATATATATATATATATATATATATATATATATATATATATATATATATATATATATATATATATATATATATATATATATATATATATATATATATATATATATATATGTATATATATATATATATCCAAAATGCCCTGGGGGCCATCTATGTTATATACAGAGTTATTGTAGCTGAGTTATTGCCCTTAATGGGATAAAGCTTCTGCATTACTTTGAGGTTATTTTCATACTGATTTCTACACTCTAATTATAGATTTTTAGTTGAGTAGTATTTGAGGGACCTTCTATAATTCTTAGTATAGGTATTTCTCTCTGGCTATTCTCACCAGCCCCATCTTCTTTTTTCATATAGACTGGCACGCCATCTATTGTGCTATTTTCATATAGCACCATCTTTGTTGCCACCTATGTATCTGTTTCTTCTTCTGAATAAGTAAAGTCACAGTTGCCAAATACAGCATAGTTGCCAGATTTAGACAGTATATTTAGGTACAACAACAGATCACATTGATTCAGCCGTTTTTCGCATATTTTCGGCGATATAATTTGGGCTACATTTTTCGGAGATAGCCTGTGCAGAAGTGAGCAACAACGAACATTCAAGAGGTCGTACAGTACTAGCGGGATTTTTTATCCTTAAACCGCTGGGATAAGGTGATTCGTGTGTTGCACTTCCCACGGGTCTTATCTACCGCTAAATCTTTAAAGCTTGTAACGCCGGTGTTCCCAAATTGAACTGAAGGTTTGCTGATAAAATCTTTGCCAAAATAAATAACTTAATTATGGTAGAACTCGGCCCACGTTGCAAGAAAAATGTAACAAGAGCTCAAGAAGGAATTCAGTGCCGAGACTGCCTAAAATGGCTCCACTTTGATTGCGCAGGTCTTGCGTATAATAAGGAAGCTGCTGACAAACTCCGAGGACAATGGAAATGCTATAGTTGCAAATCTTCTAGCAATGACCAATATAAAGCAACTCTTCCACCAAAAGCACAAAATACTAGAGGGACTCCGAGAGAAGAATCCACCAAAAGTCAAGGTCCCTCGGTAAGTCAGCCTGCGAAGCCCAAAGAGTTTCCTTTGAGCACTAGTTTCCCAGATAGCAACACAGAATGCAGCTACTGTCACAAAGATGTCGACATTGCCACCTCTTTCCTCTGATTTTTCTGCAACGAGTGGGAACATGCCTCTTGCCGAGGAATAAATGCCGATCTCGTGCTGGTCATGAAGAGAGAAGACAACGAGTGTCTCCTGTTTAAATACGAATGCCTCTCCTGCTCCAAGCGAAAAGTAGCACTTCTACAGCTTCAAGTGCGACAGCTAACAGAAGCTCAACCTCACAGACCTCATGAGGCAACACCTTCTAATCATAGTGAAAAACCCTCACTTCACGACATCCAGCCGACAATAAATGTAATTATTCAGGTAGAAGTAGAAAAGGAATTCAGAGAAAAGAAAAAGATGAATTTTGTAGTCATGGGGCTACCTGAATCTACTGCTGTCAATGACACTACACAGGTTGTCAAATTGACTCAAGAAAACGAGCTCGGGGCAAATATCACTGAAGAGGAGATACTAGAAACTGCCCGGATGGGAAGACCAAAAGAAGATGGTAGTCCACGCACTTTGTTAGTTAAGCTAAAAAAAATCACAAGAGATTGAGATGAAAAGGCAAACAATCCTGAGGACTGCTCCAAATCAAAGAAAATCATCAAATGAAGAAACTCGTACCAAAGTATATATAAACCAGATCTCACGCCCATGCAGAGACAAATGCTCGCCGTGAAGAGACAACAGGAGAGGAATGCCCGCACCCAGTGCGATCGTCAAATGGAGATCAAATGGAGCCATTGGAGGCGAGGTAAAGACTCCAACGAGGAGCAACGGCAAATATGAAGAAGAATAACCAAAGCCAAACAAATGCCACCATCCTCCAAAACTAACAAAAAAGCTACTAAAGTAAAAACACTAAAGATACTATATTTAAATGCTGATTCATTACCAAACAAATTATCAGAATTAAAAGTAGAAATTGCAGCAAAGAACCTAGACATAGTAGCAGTGGTCGAAGCTAAGCCTAAACACTGGTGAACCTCTGAGCTGATATGATCAACACACATTTTTCAAATATTTGTCGCACACACCCACCTCTTGACGAGCTACCTGAAAATGGACCCATTGAACAAATTCCGATCATTCGCCCTCATTAAGTATGTAAGAAGCTCAAACTCCTGGATACCAGAAAGAGTAGTTACCCTTTAGAAGTTCCTATTGGGTTGATAGCTCATTGCTCTGAAGAGCTTAGTCATGTTTTGGCTACCTGTTTCAATCAATGTCTAATAGATGGTACATTCCCGGATTGCTTCAAGACAGCCTATATAACTCCCATTCCTAAAATAAAAAAAACCCTCTCACCTAACGATTTGCACCCGATTTCAAAAACCCCGTGCCTTTCCAAATTGTTTGAAGGCTTTATCTGTGAATATTTATGTGGAGATATTGAAGCTAATTTAGACCCTCGGCAATTTGGTTTCAGGCCTGGACATAATACTACCCACTATCTTGTATGTCTTCTTGACGATCTGATGAAACATCTCGAGAAGGAAGAGTCATACGCAGAAATCCTTCTCAGCGATATAGTAAAGGCGTTTGACAGCATCCAACACCTGATAGCTATTAACCGAGCTAAAGAAATGGGTGCTCGACAGTTTCTTGTGAGAATGGTTGCAAGCTTCCTGCACAATCGAAACCAATGTGTTTCACTCACGCAGGATGAAGCATCCGAATTCCAAGAAATATGGTGCGGAGCACCCTAAGGGACAAAATTAGGACCACTGATCTTTTTGATTGTTTTTAACCCTGTCCTAGAACAAATACAAAGTCGCTACAAGTTTGCTGACGACCTGTCAAGCATATCATTCCGCACATTAGCAAACCCAGCAGAGGAAATCACCACATCATCAATATTTTTCGAGCTAAAGAATAATCTTGAAGATGTAATGCTTACAGTTAGTGAAACCAAGAGCCATATTCTACGTGTTAGCTTTTTAAAATCTGCAATTCCGTCCCAAGAAGACACTGGACTTATAACTAAAGATGAAATAAAAATCCAAGGAGTAATTTTCAGAAGCAACCTGAAATGGGATCCACATATACAGTCTATCCTCCAAAAGGCTTCCCTATCCCTGAAATTCTTTGCTTGCCTAACACGGTTCAATATCCAAATTTCCATTATGCGTAGTCTATACTGTATGTATGGCCGATCGCAAACCGAGTATGCTTGTCCCGTTTGGCACCAAGGTCTAACGGCTATCAAAACCGAAAAGCTTGAAAATATTCAGAAGCGGGCGTGCAAAATAATGCTTGGGGCAAATTATACATCCTATGAGGACAGCCTGCAGAAACTGAGGCTTCAGAAACTATCTGAAAGGTGCCACGATCTCACGATGCGTTTCGGAAAAAGATGCCTAAGCTCTGATGTCCATCGCACAATATTACCGGATTTCCAGGCATCACAGATCAGTCGGCCAAAAACACGTAGAGGAGCCCTCACTTCGTAGTGACAACTCCTTTGTCACCCACCCCGAAAGTCATCAAAAAGGTATCTATAATCATTTGTTCCATACTTCGTGAACCACTATAATGAGGAACTAGTTGAAAAGGAAATCTATAAAAAGTTTATTTATTTTTATATTTATTTATCTGATCTCATGTGTAATATTTTCTTGTTGTTTGACGTCCGCTGCTAGCTATAAGCTATTATGGAAATAAAGAGTTATTATTATTATCTCCCAGCTTTACCAGAGTTGGCCATCAACGACTACAAAAGCCACACCTTGAACATAGATCAAGAAGAAGGTCGGGGAATTATTTGCTACGTCTTAGAAAATTTATCAGTCCAGAAAGTATCATCAACAACAAATGGACAGGAAATTATTTGGCTCCAGATATCAAACACAAACCAAGTAACTCTAAATTTGGCTGTAGTCCAAACAGCACAGCCGTGAATGACAAAGTACTCTTTAAAGATATTCACGCTATATGTCAAAGATTAACAGAACCAACTCTCATCACTGGAGATTTCAAATACCCTAACATAGATTGGGACCTTCCACACCTCCTAGAGCGTAGCGGGTCACCCTCACAGAGGGAATTTCTGAAGATAGTGAACGATAATTACCTAGAACAGCTTATTAGAAAACCAACAAGAATCCGAGGAAGCGACAAGCCAACACTACTGGACCTAGTCCTATGCAGTAATACGGAAATAATAAAAGAACTTACTATAGGTCCTCCCGTTGGAAAATCGGACAACGCTACAATTTACTTAGAGGTGATTATAAGTTGCGAAACTGTGAGAAAAAAAGAGAGGTGGATGTATTCAAAAGGTGATTACAATACTATGCGAACGGAGCTAGAAGTTTTCAGCTGGACTGAAATACTAAATAATACAGATCTAGTAGATGGCACGTACAGAAAGTTTGCATCCGTAATCATAGACCTCACAAAGAAGTATGTACCAATAGTCAAAATATTTAAACGACCGCCTCTAAAACGAGAGATCCTTGACCTAATAAAAACCAAGCGGCAAGCCTGGGAGACGCTCAAGCAGACTGATACCGAAAGTAATCGTAGAAATTATCGCAGAATCGCCAACAAAGTCAGGAAAGCCACTAGACAAGAAGCAAGCGAAAAGGAGAGGAAAGGCGTTTTGGAACTTCGTGAACTCAAAAAGAAAAGAACAGCTGGTTATTCCCGATCTTAGAAACTCAGCAACAAATTTAACAATCAGTGACCCAATAGCTAAAGCCAACCTACTAAATCAGCAGTTTTCCACTGTTTCCACAACAGAGAGGGACAAAGATGAAAGTCAAGAGGAATGTCAGCCACTAATCGCAGGCAAATTTGAAGAAATAGAACTGACAATACAAATGGTCTACACAAAACTAAAAAATCTAAACCCTTACAAATCAGAAGGTCCAGATGGCCTACATCCTAGAGTACTCAAAGAGCTGGCACAGGAAATTGCAGCGCCATTGCGCTACATCTTTGTCAAGTCGCTACAAACAGGGAACCTGCCTGATACACGGAAGCAAGCAACGGTGATACCCCTCTTCAAAAAAGGAAGCAAATCAGATCCAAGTAATTACAGACCTCTCAGTTTAACCTGTATCGCATGCAAAATACTAGAATCTTTACTCCACGATAATATATTACAGTACCTACTCGAAAGAAGCCGTATTTCACCCGCACAGTTTGGATTTCTCAAGAAAAGATCAGCAGAAAGCCAGCTACTTGTCGCTACAAACGCCTGGAGAAAATATATGAATAGATATAGGGATGCAGGTAGATATTTTATACTTAGATTTCAGAAAAGGCTTTGATAAAGTCTCACAAATTCAACCTTTTCGAAAACTACAGTCTATTGGTGTTGGCTATACTATTCTAAAGTGGGTTCTCAGCTTTCTGAAAGGAAGATCTCAGCGAGTGAGACTGGAGGGATATCTTAGCAGCAATGAGACAAAAGTCACAAGTGGAGTAGTTCAAGGTGGTGTTCTGGGGCCTTTACTATTTAATATTTACATAAATGATCTCCTAAATGACATAGATTCTGAGATACTGCTTTATGTAGATGAAATAAAAATCTTCCGCGCAATAACAAGCTTTGAAGATACAGAAATACTCCAGCAACACTTAAACAAAATAGCACAATGAATGAAAAAAAGGAACATGGATGTGAATACAGACAAAAGTTATCACATTCGGCTAGGCCGAAAACACATTTCTCGGCACTATTGCTTTGAAGGACAACAGATACCTATACAAGAAGAAGCGCGAGACTTGGGAGTGACAATAGACAGTGACATGACTTTCACCAAGCCCTACGAGTCAATCATCTCTAAGTCATCACAAGTCTTGGGAATTATTCGAAGAAATTTCTCTCTTACTGACTCAGCACTGTTTTCTACACTCTTCAAATCGTTATCGAGACCAATAATCGAATACGGTCATTCAACAACCAGACCATTTTTTCAAAAAGACAGTAATGCAATAGAAAAAATCCAAAGGAAGGCTACTAAATTTATTCCATCACTTAAAGACTTTTCATACAAAGACCGTTTGAAAAAACTGCCGCTCCCAAGCCTCTCATACCGATTTTTGAGAGGAGATCTTATTGAAGTATATAAAATATGCGATAGATACTATTACATAATCCTTCCTTAACAGGTAATAGCCTTCATAACCTGAGAGGTCACGAGAATAATGGCCTAAGATGTTTCAAATTTAAGAAAATCAATGAACATATTAAAGGAAATTTTATTAAATAGCCGCTCAGCAGCTACAGTGTCTACAAAGTGAATACACTACCGACGGACACTGTCAACTGAGATTCAGTCAATGCATTTAATAATAAGATTGACAATCATTATAGTGATAAAGCATTTGATTATTTAAATTTTTGTAGATAGAGGCGCAAGCCTGTTTTCGCAATATATTATTATTATTATATATATGTATATATATATATATATATATATATATATATATATATATATATATATATATATATATATATATATATATATATAAAATATATATATATATATATATATATATATATATATATATATATATATATATATATATATATATATATATATATATATATATATATATATATATATATATATATATATATATATAAATATTATATATATATATATAATTATATAATTATATAATTATATATATATATATATATATATATATATATATATATATATATAAATAATAAAAGATTATTGTTTTCAAGATAGGTAAGGAGGAGGCTTCGTAGGGTGGAGGAGGGATCTTAGCCAGGGTGTTATCATTAGGCAGCCAGGCACCGTGGCAACTTCGGGATGGTAGAATTCTATTATGCCTACTTTAAACGTTTTCATTTTTAAATTATTTCACTCACAATCATACTGAAATGGAAGCTAAACAGAGGGGGGAATTCCCAAATGAAAGACTCCCTCCCCTCATCTATCTACGAAAATCTAGGCTAAGGAACGTGCTTTGAGGTACATTATGCGATATCTTGCATTTTACTTGTGAATGCAGAAAAGGAATTTAAAAAAAAGGAAAAACATTTTGGGTTAAAAGTTTAATGAAAGAACTGAGAACCGAGCTGATGAGAAACAGATACAACGTCAGAATTAAAAACCTGTAATAAATTTAAATACTTTTTAAAAGAAAGAAAAGGAGAAAGAGAGAAATTCCTCACCCACTAAAGCTCTCACTTAAACTATTATCTTCATACCACTGAACAAGTTCAACAATTGATCTAAACCGCCTAGACTCAGACAGATAGTAAAGAACGCTTGTAGGACCTCGTTCCTTATCTTCACAGGCACAGACCTTCATATGCTTCACCTGACTGCCAGTCCTAAAATTTGAAGAGCATAAAACTAACATTAAAAATGATTAATATGGTGCTTTATTTTTTACTTGAAGGCTTCAGTTTTAAAGTGCATCCAGTACAAACAGAAAGTAGTTTTGAAGAATAGTAGTTTTAACGACTAAAGTTAAATCCCCTCAGAAGCGTCTTCATTTGCCTTTTTCAGACGAAGTGACTAAGTACCGTCAACAATACCAATGACCAGCCACTGTACGCTATGGTGATGATGGGTGGGGGGGGGGGGGCAGAGCGGCCGTATTTTGATGCATCGTGATTGGTTTATTGTGACGTTAGATGGCTAACTAGGTTGAACAAGGTATACGAAGTTAGGGCGTCCTTTCGTTTATGATTGCAAAAAATCAGGAAGCAATTGGACATGAAAAACAGCTATGAAAATTTCCCACCTAATCTATAGCACTAAAAACATTTCTATTTAGGATCCGTTTCTAATTTCATATTCAAGAACTGACAGTTTCAAACGCAAAATGTTGGCACCATGCCTTTCGCAAACCTAATGGAAACCACTGTTTTACTGTAACCGTCCTGAGCCAGTGCCAGATCTGGGGGTGCTTGATTTAGGAACCAGATAAAGGGAGTAGCAAAGGAACAGTAAATATATAGTTTATATATATATATATATATATATATATATATATATATATATATATATATGTATAATAAAATAAATATAAGAAAAATATTAAGATACAAATTAAAATTTTTTATGCGCATTTTAAAGTTTTAAACTAGTTTAAATTAATTTTACAATAGATCTAGAAAATAAAATACGGCATAGTAGCCACTGAGAAAGCAGTTCTGTACGTTATTTTTCCTCAAAACACTAAAACATGCGTATTTGATAAAACCCAAAAATAAAAACACAGGCAAACCATATGAATAAACAAATATGGGATAATTCACATATATTTTGACATTTCGGGGGGGGGGGGGCTAAAATTCAGTAACAGTGAAAAGAAAACTGAATAACCGCAACTTTTCACCGTTACTAAAGAAAGAGTCTCCTCCATTTTAGTTCAGAGTGGCCAGATGGGGCGTATTTGCGCCATTTCGACGCTTTTTGATGCGGTTGCGGAACGAGTTTTTAAAATCAGCGCATTTTTTTGGGGGGAGGGGGGGGGGGGGTAAAAAACGACAAAAGAGGCACCTTTGTTTGAATACATGTATCCACAGAAATTTCTTTAGTTTTTTTTTTTTTTTTTTTGCACTGTACCCAGAGGTATCCCAGAGACCATCCATGTATGTACTGGGTTAACACCGCTTTTTGACTACTATGTCCGTTGCGTCGGCTCTGCGGTGTGTTGTTACAGCTGAGTTCGAATTCTGGGTCTCGTATTACCAAGCTGAGATCGACCCCCTGCGCACCATAAGACTCCTCACTGCGCACAGATGTGAAACAGTAAGCAAGATAATTTGAAATTTTATTATTAACTGACAAGACTTAGAGATTTAGGTTTTTCTATTTGAAACCTGAAAGATAGAGGTATAGAGGGTATAGAGGTCTAGAGAGGACGTAGAGTAGAGAGTATAGAGAAGTATAGAAGGATAGAGAGTCTAAAGATAGAGGTATAGAGGTCTAAAGAGAAGACGTAGTAGAGAGAATAGAAAAGTATAGAAGGATAAAAAGTCTGTGCTTTTTAAACACTTTGTATATTAGAAGATATTATGTGAGATTCAGAGGCAGATGTCTCACTGTCCGGTAAACTCTATATTATCCATTAAAATTAAGAAAGAAAAGAAGAAATAGGAGAAGAAGAAGAATAAAAAAGAAGAAAAATTTATACACAATACCTACCTTACAGTACATGATTTAAAATCAAAAACTACAAAAGGGCTCATCTCCGTATGCTTGCCTTAACTAAAAAGTTGTAATTTTATATATTAATTAATTATTATATAATTCATAATTATATATAATAAATAGTTCTATATTATATTGTATATTCTTTTATATATTATATTACATAATTTTATATTATATATTATAAATTATGTAATTTTATATATAAGTTTCATAAATTAACTAATCTTAATGGCAAATAACTAAGTTTTAGTAAAGTTACCTGTTTATTCGAGGTAGTCCCAAAAAACTAGTAAATTTGTTATATTAGAGATTCTGCACACTCATACTAAAACAATTGGTAAAATTAGTGAACAGGCATATTTGATTCACAGACTTTAGCTTAATCCAATCGAAACGTACCTTTCAAAGATTGAAAATATTACTAAACCTGGGGGGAGGCAAAACAGAGAAATAATTGAAAAGAAAAGAAAAACGGTTAATCGATTCTTAATATGCGTAATTGGTAACGTTTTTCTCCTCATTAATAAGCTTACAGTCAAATTTTCAGGAACTCCAACTTCATACAAGTGGATCTTACAAACTTCACTATTTTCTACAAGTGGATATTATACTTACTTTAAGCTTAACGCATAGCCAGTATCCCCGTTCAAAGCGGCACTTGTTCTTGGAGGTCGATGCCGTAACAAAAATGTTCCATTTGGAGCAGAACTTAGTATACTGGCTGCTACATCACGATCCATTTCTCCTCCATACCTTATAAAATAAAGTCACATAATAAATAAAGTAATAATTATATTAATAAAATACAAATAAATAAAAAAAGGGTTACAGGAATGTAGATTCAGACCACTTTCTGAACAATATTTGAACTTTAGGTCTTAGCCGGTGGAACAGTGCCCACCAAATCAAATTGCCTTCTATGAATTAATTATTTTCTTTCAATTTCTAAAACACTCTGTATCTAAAGTAAAAAAAAAAAAAGTTAAAAAAAAGCCATTCCCAACTTCGTTTTTTTTTTATTCATATACAGAAGAACAAAACTGAATAATGGTTTCATGCTCTCATGGAACGGAGAAAAAGTCTGATTTTGAGAGACATCTGTTTCATAAACCTTCAAGAAAAACTTAAATTATTATATTCTTTATGCAAGAAGTGATACTTGGCGATTTTGGCCTTACAACCCAATGTAAATATAAATTTAAATATACCTTTAGATGTTTCTTCAATGTTTATTTTAATGCATCTAAATGTATCGTAAATTAGTTTTGAAAAAAACATAATATTAAACAATAGATTGTTTTATCATTGTAAAATGCATTACAGAAAACCAGTGGTGTAGGTGGGGTGGCAAGGAGGGACGGCTGTCCCCAGGCACAACCTCTTAGGGGGATGCCAAATTGAGGTTTTTGCTTTTGCCAATGCGCCCTAGCACAACCGACGTTGTGCTAGGGCGCTGAAAAACCTAGCTACGCCTCTTCAGAAAACTTGGGTGGGGATCAATAGTGTGACTCTGCAAGCTCAGCCACCGTGAGCCTGGGGAGAATACGGTATAAGCTCCCACAAAACATCTGAATCTTAGAGGTCCGGTGATGTAAAAAATACCTGGTCCTGCTGAAGCGTCCTTTTCAAACTATACAGATAAGTAGCACTTACGGTTGGATGGGGTATATTAGTCAACCACCCAGCTCCTATCATTTATATATGCATACCTGTAATATAAAAGCTTAAGTCCCTCACTCATTCCCGATCGTATGGATACTATAAGGAACGTACTAGAAACCTTTAAATTTCGGACCAGCTGATTTTGTAAAAATAAAATAACAAAGGGTTTAAATCCCCTGACCAGCTGAGGGTTTAAATCGATAATGAATTTTTGATACATTAACTTACTGGCAAATTCAAAGGCGAATTCTAATGGCAGTTTTGTGAACACTTTTTGGCTCTAGCAGCCGGTAAATCGTAAATGAATGACACTCAGCTGTCAGGGCGCCAAGGCTGTCTCTAGGAAGGGGGGTCGGGTGGTTAGGGGGTTTGACCCCCCCCCCCTCCGAAACGTTTGTCCAACTCGTAAAAACGTAACAAAAATCAACATTAAAAATATGTTATGCATTTTTTAATTTTATTGTAACCCCCCGCCCCCCCCCCCCCGAAAAAAATCCTGGATACTGCCCTGAAGGGCCTATCCAAGATTTTTATTCGGTGGGATGGCATTATTTTTTTTTTCGGTGGATGGGTTAATAAAAAAAACTTTAAAAAATACATTAAAAATGTGCTTATATGCATTTTTGGTACGTTTACGAGTCAGACAAAATTTCGGGTTGGAGGTCCAAACCTGGACCTTCCCCCCCCCCCATGGAAATGAACATAAACAAATTTGTGATACATTTTTTAATTTACTTGTGACCCCCCCCCCCAAAAAAAAAAATCTTGGATACGGCCCTGAAGGGCGTATCCAGGATTTTTGTTCGGTGGGATGGCGTTTTTTTTTTTTTTTTTGGTGGATGGGTTAACAAAAAATACTTTAAAAAACATTACAAATGTGGTTATATGCATTTTTGTTACGTGTTTACGAGTCTGACAAAATTTCGGGCTGGAGGTTCAAACCAGGACCCCCCCCCCATGCATACGGCTCTGCTGAGCTGTGCTCTATTATCAAATATATTCAAGAGCGTTAGATGGCAGACGAGGCAAAGAGCAGGTTGACCAACCTACTCTGCCCAGCAACCTGCTCAGATTAATTGTATTTCAATTACATCAACTGTCATACAATTCCCATAATTATTTATTAATGAAAATTATTATTAGTGGCAAAAAAAGGAGCGAGTAAAAACACTCGCTTGGTGACTGTTTACCTGCTCACGAATTACAACAAATATTCTTTCTTAATTAGTAATAATTCTGGTAATAAATCTATGGATTGACCATCCAGGTCATTATTCTTTTTTTCGTTATTATAAGTTGGACAAATTTAATAATATTCTTTCTGAACTGTCAGAGAGCGGCAAATGTACAGGGGGAGGGGAGGCCAAAACTGTCCTAAGCTGAAATTTTGGGCAACTTCTGTTAAAGTATAACTGGAGGAGGTCGTCTGGATATATCCTAGAAGAGTATCCACTTCCTTCTGTCCCTAATGTGCAATTCTACTACTAACAACTCACTACAGGACCAAGCAACCTGAGACTAACACAGCTACGCATGCTTTTTCTCCATCCCATTCTGGGACGACCTGCTTTTTATTTGGCCCTAGATGGTTGGTCGAAAAGAATCTTTGGCAATCTGTCATTCTTCATTTGCAGAACGTGTCCAATTCTGGTTAACAATAATATGCAAAATATTCCTTGTGGTCCATTTGTTGCGCACATGGCATTCATAGATATTTCCTAAGAATTGGTTTATCCGGTGCGCTTCACTCTCGGATGGAGCCTCGAGCTCTGTATTACTAAACAGATACAAATACAATGCACTACAACAGGTCACAGTTCCGGTTGGCAACTGACTAATTTTTAAGACTAGCGGGAAAAATTCTAGTAACTGATAGCTCCACCAGGTTCCTAACAAGACATACGAAATGGTAAAACAAACTATATGAGAGAATATTAAAGAAAAATATACTGATGAAAAGAGGATAAAAGAAAGAGAAAAGCAAAAGTGAAAGTAATTACTTTTTACTTACCATGGATATTCCTCAAGATGAAGATTCACATAATTTGATTTGGTGGGTGATTCAGGATGATTGTTATTATTATTCAAAAGGGGTGGACCAGGAGCCATTACTCTAAGCTAGAAAAAAATGAAAGAAAAAATTAATTCGTAGAAAGCAATTTGATTTGGTGGGTGATTCAGGATGATTATTGTTATCATCAAAAGGAGTGCAGCTAGGGGTAAAATCTCATCATAATTTGTTTTGCCAGGTGATTCAGGATGATTATTATTATTATTCAAAAGGGGTGGACCAGGAGCCATGACTCTAAGGTAGAAAAAGAAATTGAAAGAAAATAATTAATTTGCACAAAGTAATTTGATTTGGTGGGTAATTCAGGGTGATTATTATTATTATTCAAAAGGGGTGGACCAGGACCCATGGATCTAAGCTAGAAACAGAAATTGAAAGAATATGATTAATTCACAAAAAAAACAATTTGATTTGGTGGGTGATTAAGGATGATTATTATTATTATTCAAAAAGCATGGACCCTGGACAAATCATAATTCGATTTGATGGGTGATTCAGGATGAAAATTAGGGTTCAAAAGAAGTGGACCAGGAGCCATGACAATCAGCTAGAAAAAACATTTGAAGGATAAAATAAACTCGTAGAAAGCATTTTTTTATGCAGATAATGTTACAAAAACTCGTTCTAATACTTTAGTCTATAGAAGTTGTATTCTATTAACTGAATAGAATAAACAATGCACACACCGGAATTTTCTTCAGAAGAGAGAAGAATTGAGAGCGAATCCAAAAGCTACAGATATATACATATAATGATAATAAAACAGATACCACTCTTAACCCCCTTTCAACCCGAACAGGCATACACAATTTTCTTCTAGTTCTTAATGAATTGTAGTGTTTTCACATAATTGCACAGAATTTTAAACAATTATTACAGACAAACAAAAGAACAGGAAAATTAAAAGTCCATGTCCATTGCAATCGAGGGGCTAAACAGATGTTATACTCGCTGGACGAGAAACTGCTGTAAAACCATCTGCAGCAGCACAGGAACGGGAGTATATAACACTATGTCCCGATATTTTCTTAAAGAGTTCTTGGAGCAGAGCGGGTATCCCACTTTATCTTTTATTAATATTATTGTTATATATTTGTATAGGATGTCGTAAGAAAATATGTAAAGGAAATGGGAGCTTCTTGGGAGGGTGTAACAAGGTAGGTTTTTATTATACCGGAATGGAGGAGGAGCGCGCGTAGCTGTGTTGGCGGCTTGGTGCTGCAGTGAGTTGTTAGAAGTGGTAGAAGTAATGGTATTTTAATCGCTTATCCGTTTTTTTAATCGCTTTATCCGTTTTTATTCGAGCGAAATATTTAAGTGCATTAAACAAACTGATTTTCACAAAAGGAGCACCATTGACTAATGAGACCAATTTTTTTTAAACGAACAAAAAAAAAACAATCATTGCAGGGTTTTATTTTTCGATCCGACACCATTTTTAGGGATTCAGGGTATTTTTTTTTCTTTTTTGGTTACTATGGGGCCGTGTTCGTCTTTTACTAGGTTGCAGTTATAAATAATATATATCGCACTTATATAAGTATTATTTAAGTGCGTATAAGTATATATATATATATATATAATATATAATATAATATATATATATATATAAGTGTGTGTATAATACGTATACTGTCAGGAGTGGGGTTAGGGGGCCCCCAGAAACAGGTCAAAATCATGATCCCAACATTTTCTCAGGTGGTTTTTCACTTGGAACATGGCGGCAGTCCGTTTTTATTTTGTATTAGTATTTACGCAATTATTCAAATAAGTTAATATATACTCTTTAAATGAATCATTTATTAACGTTATATATTAAATTGAACCGTTATTATTCGATTCAAAATTTTAAAAGTATTGAAAAAATAGACTTTCCAAAAAAAAGGTATATCCACTGATTAACCGAACCGATCTCTGAAGAAGATCAATAAATGAACGAAATAAATAACCATTTTAGGTGAAAGTTTTCAAGTAGACCTTGGACGGTAATCCATCTTTATGTTATAACAGAATATAAATAATTATTAAACTACATTTTTATATTCACTAAATATGACATTTAACAACATTTTTCACTCATTTAATTCAATTAAACGATTTTACTCAACGTTTTTACTGAGCGGATCAACGATTTTGAAAAGTGTTAACCATATCATTGTATAAAAAAATCGATAAATGAACGATAGATCAAATAAGGAAAGGAATACCATTGACTAACTAAAACTCATCGATCAATTTGATCGTGCATTGAATAAAAAAATCGATAAATGAACGATAAATCGAATAAGAAAAGGACTATAATTGGTTAACTAAAACTTGTCGATCGGTTTGATCGTGCATTGAATAAAAAAAATCGACAAATGAACGATAAATCGAATAAGAAAAGGACTATCATTGACTAACCAAAACTCGTCGATCGGTTTGATCGTGCATTGTATAAAAAAAAATCGACAAATGAAGGACAAATCGAATAAGAAAAGGACTATCATTGAATAACCAAAACTCTTCGATCGGTTTGATCGTGCATTGTATAAAAAAAATCGACAAATGAACGATAAATCGAATAAGAAAAGGACTATCATTGACTAACCAAAACTCGTCGATCGGTTTGATCGTGCATTTTATAAAAAAAAAATCGATAAATGAACGATAAATCGAATGAGAAAAGGACTATCATTGACTAACCAAAACTCGTCGATCGGTTTGATCGTGCATTGTATAAAAAAAAAAAATCGACAAATGAACGATAAATTGAATAAGAAAAGGAATATCATTGACTAACCAAAACTCGTCGATCGGTTTGATCGTGCATTGTATAAAAAAAAAATCGACAAATGAACCATAAATCGAATAAGAAAAGGACTATCATTGACTAACCAAAACTCGTCGATTGGTTTGATCGTGCATTGTATAATAAAAATCGATAAATGAACGATAAATCGAATAAGAAAAAAACTATCATTGACTAACCAAAACTCGTCGATTGGTTTGATCGTGCATTGTATAATAAAAAACCGATAAATGAACGATAAATCGAATAAGAAAAAAACTATCATTGACTAACCAAAACTCGTCAATCGGTTTGATCGTGCATTGTATAATAAAAAACCGATAAATGAACGATAAATCGAATAAGAAAAAAACTATCATTGACTAACCAAAACTCGTCAATCGGTTTAATCGTGCATTGTATAAAAACATCGACAAATGAACGATAAATCGAATAAGAAAAGGACTATCATTGACTAACCAAAACTCGTCGATCGGTTTGATCGTGCATTGTATAAAAAAAAATCGACAAATGAAGGACAAATCGAATAAGAAAAGGACTATCATTGACTAACCAAAACTCGTCGATCGGTTTAATCGTGCATTGTATAAAAAAAAATCGATAAATGAACGATAAATCGAATAAGGAAAGGACTCACTGTAGGCGAAAGCGCTCTAAAATCATCGGCAACAGCACTAGAAGGGTAAGATACGGACAGAGGTCGAGGAGGTAATTCCGGTGGTCTTGTGCCACATTTTTTCACAAGTACTAGGCAAGATTTATGGCAAGATAGTCCACACTTACTACATTTATAACCCTGAAAAAAAGAGAGAGATATCAGAAAATCTATGCCAAAAAGGAACAAAAAAAGAAAAAGGAGAAATAAAAGAAAAGAAGAAACAGAAGAACATATAAGAAGAAAAAAGGAATAGTAAAAGAAAATGAAATAGTAGCAAATCAAACTAAATAATCCTACTGTTTTGAAAAAAACATATATTTGAGCTGTTCAGAAGCCAAATCGACTTTCCTATGTTTAAACGTTTATAATTTAAATTTAAGTTGAATTTATAAAAAAAAAAAAAAAACTACGTGGGATAAACCTGCACAATCGGTCTGCCAAAAAATAGATCGAACTGATTAACTGAATACCGTTGTACCATCGAACTTAGATGCATTCTAAAATATCTTAAATACTGTGAAATATTCAAAGATATCTTTCGAATCATACAAGCTGTGGGCCTGACAGTAAAAAGTAAAAGTAGCCGCATGACTCAATTGATTTTCTCTCAGGATCCTTTTAAAAGTAAAGTACAAACTTAAAAACAAAATTTTAAATTTCTTTACAAGTTCTAGGATAGATTTATTGCAAAATAGTCGAAACTTGCTATATTTACAACCATGAAAAAGGTTTAAATTATATTAATTAAAGGTCTACTCAATTATTATTAATTAAAGTTTGTAGTTATTAATTTTTAATTAATATATTTCTTAATTTATTAACTTAAGTTATTAATCAAATATTATTGATTAAAATAACAATAATTAAATGTTTTAATTTAATTAAGGGATAGTTTCAGAAAAAGAAACCTATCATTTTTTGTTTTCATTTTAACCAGGAATTTTCCCAAAACACAGTAGCCTTCAAATATAAAAAAAAGAAGATAAAATCAGAAAAAATTGTCATTCTATATGAGGTAGATTTGACACACACGCTACATTTCTTACAGTGACTCAGGAGAGAAAAAGTATGACACAGATAGGACATTCAAACAACAGAATTCGAAAATATTACTTAATTAAAAAATTTTCACTAACTTTTTTCTCCGTCTCTGGATTTATGCAAAAACACCGAAAGCTCAACTCACAACTTACAGCTCAATGCACAAACTCACTAAAAGCACTGCAAATCAAGAAAAATCCGTATTTGAATCGAGAAAATCCACGAAACCGACACGGAATTTTTTTAATTTATTGGAAAATGCGTTATTTTTTATGTTATTTTAACGGAAAAATAACGTTATAAAAAAATCCTACTTTTATTCTATGAAAAGTAGCTTTCATGAATACATGTGATTACAATGTAATCACAATATGAGTAGTCCATGATTTAGCACAGCGTAGATGCACACAATTTGAGTCACTATCATGAACGCACAAAAGCAAGTGGATAAATAATAAAAAAATCAATTTGATATGAAGTCAATTATTTTGTAGGAAAATAATCCTTCTGTTGACATTTTGGGTCTTGCATTTACTTTAATCCCATGGTGATTTTGTAAGACCTTATTACAATTATTGTATACATATATATATATATATATATATATATATATATATATATATATATATATATATATATATACATAAGTTTTTTTAAAACATACATTTTATTTTTTGATTTTAAAGTGTAGATTAATTTAATCTTTTCTCTTTTAAATGGTTATGTCTTAGTTTACTTCAATTTTTAGCGTTTAAGACGCCTAGTTTTAAAGAGGCAAAATATCTGTCGTGTTTGTCGTTTTTCTTTTCTGTCTACTGACCACAGGCCCCTTGTTTTCCTTCTTTTATTTTGTTGAATTTTTTTCTCTTTGTGTTGTAATGGCTGGCCAGTTCGGCTTTATATATTTTATTTGATAAACAAAAAGGATTTTAAAAAAAGGCACTAGAGGAAATGCGATGAAAAATGTATAAGAAGAAGAAGAAGATACAGAGTAAGAATAAGAAATGATAATAGAATAAGAAGAATAAAAATAAGATAGAACAAAAAGAATAAGAAGAGGATAATAGAATAAAAATAATAGAAGAAGAAGGAAAGAATGATTGAAGGCAACCTTTTCTAGTGATTACCTGATAAAATACACCTTTCATTAGTCGACAACACTGAACACAATTTTGAGGTATCTCAAATGTATGCATTTCAAAACGATGTTCCATGTTAGGGGCGATTTCAGCGGGTTCAAGATGATCCCTAAAATTCAACATTTAATTTACTAAAATACGTCTATATATCTAAATACCTCTTTGACAAGTCTAAGTACGTTTATAGGTGAGATGTAGTCAATTTAATAAGTTTAATAAAATACGTTGACTTCAAATTTAATTACATTTGTTTTTCTTTAGTGAATATTTTAGCAAATGCACCAAATAAAAATTCCGTCTTATCTTTTTTATTAAACATATTTTTTTAGGAATTGAGAGCAACGTATGGACCTAAACTTCGTCTTATAAACTTCCGTCTTATAAATTTTTTTAGGAATTGAGAGCAACGTATGGACATAAACTTAGTCTTATAAACTTCCGTCTTATATATTTTTTTAGGAATTGAGAGCAACGTATGGACCTAAACTTCGTCTTATAAACTTCCGTCTTATAAACTTCCGTCTTATAAATTTTTTTAGGAATTGAGAGCAACGTATGGACCTAAACTTAGTCTTATAAACTTCCGTCTTATAAATTTTTTTAGGAATTGAGAGCAACGTATGGACCTAAACTTCGTCTTATAAACTTCCGTCTTATAAACTTCCGTCTTATAAATTTTTTTAGGAATTGAGAGCAACGTATGGACCTAAACTTCGTCTTATAAACTTCCGTCTTATAATTTTTTTTAGGAATTGAGAGCAACGTATGGACCTAAACTTCGTCTTATAAACTTCCGTCTTATAAACTTCCGTCTTATAAACTTTTTTAGGAATTGAGAGCAACGTATGGACCTAAATTTTTTGTTCACATTACAAAAGCTTTACCCAATGATCCAAATTAAGAAAATTTCAGGATGGGAGACTAAACTCAAATGAAATTCATTATACTGAATAATATTACCTTCACTAACACCAGAACTACAAAAAACCTACCATATATGACAGTAAAGAGTAAGCGTAATATTGAGTTGAAATTAGATCCCAAGGGGACCAACTCCATTCTATCTTGACTTGTTTTTAAGACAGTACTTGCTTGTATTTGTGTTTCTTAATATTAAATAATTATGGTTGATATTCTTTACATAAGAGGAGGAGTTTATTACTAAATATTCATCTTGCTCAGGAAGGTCAAAATTTTCAATTTGTTTCATAGGCCCCAAATATTTGTGATGTATTGTCCTCTCAGGTAAAAACTGTAACTGGTCTCGGTAATTTTCGAAAAACTTTACTTTCTGATTGCTTTTGTTGGTTACTGTTATAAAACACGCTCTTATCTCCGAATGTACTAAATAGAATAAAAAAATTACTACCAGATAATTAAAAAAAAAAAAAAAATGGAGCAAAAATGCAAGCGTTGGGCCATAATTACATATTATATAAAAGTTCAAGGATCTTTTTAACACCGTCAACAAAAATGAATATAAATACTTGAAACACTAAGATTATTAGGACAAACTGATGAATTTTTGTGTCATGACTACCCCACAATTTCATTTTAGTCTTTAAACAATTTTTCTGGTCTTTTTAGCAATCCATTTTCACCCACCATATTCGCCAAATTTTTCATTTATATCTAAATTCTATTCAAGGACTTCTCAAGACCTGCAACTAGTCAGGACTAACGTAGTTATGAGACCCCGCCTTCCTCTCCTTCAAAAGAACTAAAGTCATGTCATTAGCTGTGAGCGAACAATCAGAGTCAACGTTATAGTATCTAAAGGCCTATATTAAAATCGTTTAGTTGAGTGACAACAATAACTAATGAATCCTGTGATTATAAATGGATCATATTTTAAATGGCTTATTCCAAAAACGTTTAACAGTGAAAGTAATAACTAATGAATTAATTAGTTCTAACTGAACCATATGCTGCCGAGTAAAAAGAATCTACTTATCAAACTTAGACTAATCCGAACCATGAGATGTGGATGAAATAACTATTACGATATTCGATCTCTGACCTAAAGGGATTAAGTTAAATAAAATCGTATAAAAAGGAATTTTTGGTAAAAAAGGAAATTTTTGGCTCATATGAACTTTGGTTCATGTTTTATGTTTCCCATTTATTTATTATTGCAAGGACCATTTTATTCTTAATCGATTCATTATGGATATTATTATTGTTGCGGCCCGAGGAAGTACGCTGACTTGCTTGATTGCCATTTTTGTTCTTCTTTTTCTAGTTACTGCTACTGCTAACAATTTACCACAGCAGCAATGCACCTGAAGCGGCATAGCTAAACACAGAGGAAAAAAAGTTCTTTGTTTTCCCCGTCGAAGAAGAAATAATAAAATCAAGTAGAAATATTCAAAATGGAAGATGGATTGATGACATTTTCGTAAGAAATCATTTTTTTTTGTGTTCAAAAGACACGAAAGAGCAGATGTCGACATGATGTGAACTGCCCTCGGCTTTGTAACACTAACACAAACGCGGCTTAAAAACAAGCGTAGTAGCAAGAACTTGAATAAATTGTTAAGAAAAAAAAAATCGTATAATCATCTCAGCACAAAGATTATCCACCAGATTTACCCAGACCTCACCTAACCTGCCAAATACCAGGGCCTGGTCTGGTCCTGGCTCTACTCTAGTTCAGAGAAAGTGATAAATGTTGGGTCAAAGTGATAAATTCCATTTCGTCCAGTGTCTGCTACCTTTACCTTGGTTAAAAGGTAGCGGAGATGCACCACTAATTTTCTGGGTAACGACTAATATGTTGAATAGGAGCAAAAAAATAAGGAATCTAATAGTGAAGGGTGCATCCAGGATTTTTTCAGGGGGAGGGGGTAGTTTCGGGTTTAGGGTCTCACACAAAAACTTCAAAAGTGCATCAAAGGTTTGCTTACAAATATTTTTGTGTTACGTAGCATTTTGTTACGTTTTTACGATTCGGACATTTTTTATTTATTTATTTTTTTGGGGAGAGGGGGGTCAAAACCCGGTAGGCCCCCCTCCCTCCCTGGATACTGAATTGCTAATGATGTTAATTTTATGACAAGGCAAGTTAGACTGGAGAAGAAGCATCAACTTTCTATTGCTCTTTTCTTCGAAGCAAACGGTTAGAGGCAGAAAAAAGAGATGAGGCTGACTTTGCGATTGTCGAGCACATTTTGGACCCAAACCTGAATACAGTGACCGAAACATCCATTTTGCAAAAAGGGCCTAAGTCCACGCTTTTCAAAAAATGAGTTAAACATATGGTTCGAAAGAGTTCAAAGAGATCAATCGATTTGTCAATTCAAAATGGACTTATCTGTAATTATGCCATAGTTACAAATTTTTCCAAAAGGCGCAAGTTCAAATTCGGGAAAAGGCATTACGCCAATACGGCCTAAATCTAGTTTATCCAGATAATGAACCAGTTTTTTCAAGAATAGTACTGGAGAAGCAGAGACTGTCTGTTAAACCTGTTAAATTGGGATATTTGGCATCAGAGGCAACGCTGTAGCGTTGCCTATAGTAAAGGCCATACGGCTCAAATGTTTTATTATTTATTTATTTATATTTTTTCCCAGAGGCACTTCATATGGAAGGGGTCGTCGTAAAAACTTCAAATGGGGTTCATTCGATTGGAAATCGAGAGTTTTAGTGCGCTTTTGAATATTCTAAAATGATTGGAGGGCAACTACCCCCCCCCCCACGCCCATCATTCCCCGAAACACAGTCAATCAAAATTTTGAGATAGCCATTTTGTTCAGCGTAGTTGATTTCCAGATAGAAAATATATTTTTGAGGAGGATACTCCCCCACAACCCTCAGGGCAAGGGTTTTAAGTTATGCCCTGGGGGCATATAAGGCTTTTATAGAAGGCGTTGTCGTAGAAACTTCAAAACAGGCTCATTCGATTGGAAATTCAAAGGGCTAGTACCCTTTTTAATAGTCGAAAGTGATTGGAGGGCAACTAGAACCCCGCCCCCCCACGCCCATCATTTCCCCAAACACATCCAATCAAAATTCGGATATAGCCATTTTGTTCAACGTAGTTGATTTTCAGAGAGAAAATATATTTTTGAGGAGGACACTCCCCCACAACCATCAGGGCAAGGGTTTTAAGTTATGCCCTGAGGGTATATAAAGTTTTTATAGAATGTGTTGTCGTAGAAACTTCAAAAAAGGCTCATTTGATTGGAAATTTAATGGGCTAGTATCATTTTTAATGTTCAAACGGGATTGGAGGGCCAATAGCCCCCACCCCAACGCCAATAATTTCCCTAAACACATCCAATAAAACTTTTGATATAGCCATTTTGTTCAGCGTTGTTGAATTACACATAGAAAATATATTTTTGGGGAGAATACTCCCGCACAACCCTCAGGGCAAGGGTTTTGAGTAATGCCCTGGGGACATATAAGGTTTTTATAGAAGAAATTGTCGTAGAAACTTCAGAACGCGCTCATTCAATTACAAATTCAAAGGGCTAGTTCGCTTTTTAATAGTCGAAAGTGAATGGAGGGCAACTAGCCCCCCCCCACGCCCATAATTCCCCCAAGCACATCCAATCAAAATTTTGAGATAGCCATTTTGTTCAGTGGAGTGGATTTCCAGATAGAAAATATATTTTCGAGGAAGACACTCCCCCACAACCCTCAGGGCAAGGGTTTTAAGTTATGCCGTGGGGGCATATAAGGTTTTTATAGAAGGAGTTGTCGTAGAAACTTCAAAAAGGCTCATTCGAATGGAAATTCAAAGGGGTAGTGCTCTTTTTAATTTTAAAAAATGATTGGATGGCAACTAGCCCCCCTCTCACGCCCTTCATTTCCCCAAACACATCCAATCAAAATTTGGATATAGCCATTTTGTTCAACGTAGTTGATTCCAGATAGAAAATATGTTTTTGAGGAAGACACTCCCCCACAACCCTCAAGGCAAGGATTTTAAGTTATGCCCTGGGGGCATATAAGGTTTTTTATAGAAGGCGTTGTCGTAGAAACTTCAAAAAATGCTCATTCGATTGTAAATTCAAAGGGCTAGTGCCCTTTTTAATAGTCGAAAGTGATTTGAGGGCAATTAGCCCCCCCCCACGCCCATCATTCCCCCAAACACATCCAATCAAAATTTTGAGATAGCCATTTCATTAAACATAGTTTTAAGTTCTGGAAATTAGGTCTTTGAGGATGACAACTCCCCCACAGCCCTCAGGGCAAGGGTTGTAAGTTATGGGGCATATAAGGTTTTGTCTAGACAACGTTGCTGTAGAAACTTCAGAAAGGGTTCATTCAATTGGAAATTTAAATGGCTAGTTCCTTGTTTAGTAGTCAAAAGCGATTCTATGGCAACTGACACCCCTTCTACGCCCACCATTTTCCCAAACACATCCATTCAAAATTTTGGTATAGCCATTTTGTTCAACGTAGTTGAAAGTTCTGGAGATTATATGTTTGAGCAGGACACTCCCCTACAGTCATCAGGGGCAGGGGTTATAACTTATGCCATGCGGGCATAAATAGTTCTTACAAAAGGGTTGTTGTTATAAACTTCATAGAGGGCCCATTTGATTGGAAATTGAAAGTTCTAATTTACTTTTTAAGTGCCACAAGATATCGTACGGTAACCCCCGCCCCCCCCCCTCACAACCCTTTTCTTCACCAATGTATCCCATCAAAATTTTAAGTTAGCTATTTTATTAATAAATAGTTCAAAGATAATATAACAAAAAATTCCGGTGTTGACACAACCACCCAGGACCCGGGGGCGGGAGCTGCAAGTTATGCCCTGGGGGCATATATAGGTCTCATGGAAGGGATACTCGTATTAAATTCAAAGAGGGCTCATTTGATTGGAAATTGAAAGTTCTAGTTCACTTTCTAAGAGTCAAAAGAGATTCGAGGGCACCTAGCTCCCCCCCCCCCTCCACGCTCTTTTTTCCTCAAGCCCATCCGATACGAACTTTGAAATAGCTTTTTTTAAAAATAGTTCAAAGACCATATAACGAAAACTCAGGGGTCAACACAGCCCCCCAGGTCCCGAGGGCAGGTGTTGTAAGTTATGCCCGGGGGGAATATATGGTTCTTATTGAAGGGATGCTCGTAAAAAATTCAGAGATGGCTCATTTGATTGGAAATTGAAAGTTCTAGTTAAGTTTTTTCGAGTCAAAAGAGATGGGAGGGCAACTAGCTCCCCCAAGCCCATTTTTCCCCAAATGCATCCAATAAACATTTTGAGATAGGCATTAAGTTAAAAATTTCTCAAAAGTCCGATAACAAAACTCAGGTGTCCTCACAACCCCCCAGGGCCCGGGGGGGGGGGGGCAGGCGTTGTAAGTTATGACCTGGGGCATATATTGTTCGTATGAAAGGGATGCTCGTATAAACTTCAGAGAGGGCTCATTTGATTGGATATTGAAAGTTCGAGCTCACTTTTTAATATTCAAAAGACATCCGAGGGCAGCTAGCCCCCAACCCACCTGATGAAAATTTTGAGATAGACCTGTTAAAAATAGTTCAAAGGTGTATAAACTTCAGAGAGGGTTCATTTGAATGGAAATTAAAAGTTGTAGTTCATTTTCTTAGAAAGAAAAAGATCAGAGGGCAACTAGCCCCTCCCGTCCTCAACGCCTTTGGGCGTATCGGATGAATAAACCCATCCGATAAAAATTTTAGGTGACCATTTTGTTAAAAATAGTTCAACCATCCGATATTAAAACTCCAGGGTCGACACAACCCCCCAGGGCCCAGGGATAGGCGTTGTAAGTTATACTCTGGGAATATATATGGTTCTTATATAAGGGATACTCGTATAAACTACAGAGAGGGCTCATTTGAATGAAAATAGAAAGTTCTAGTTCACTTTTAAAGAGTCAAAAGAGACCGAAGCTTAATCTAGTCCCCCCACGCCCTTTTTCTCCCAAACTCATCCGATAAAATATTGGGACAGCCATTTTGTCAAAAATATTTGAAATGTCAGATAATAAACATTCCGAGGTAGACACTAACACATTTTTCACCTTGATGTTGCTAAACTGATACCAGTTTGCTTGCATCGATTAATGTTTGATTTTTTTTTTTTTAAGTTTGATTTTTTAATAAGAAATTTTTAAAAACTTTAAATTTTGCAATCAAAAACCAATAAAAATTAATTTAAAAACTTTCCGAAAAATAATATTTTCAAAGAAAAGTAAAGGCCATTTTAAACTTAAGCTCAGCAGATACAAATACCTTTTAAAATTCAAACTCAAAACGACCAGAAATTACTATTAAAGAATAAATGAAACCCAAAACGAACAGAAATTAAATAAGCAATCATGGCAAAAACATACAACAAGTAATAATAAAAATGAATAAATAGATCTTAAAGCGAGTAATGCTTAAATTGAATATGAATATCAAGCTTAAAACGAAAAAAATGTTTTCCTATTGAAGTATAAATGAAACTTAAAACGAACATAAATTAAATAAGCAATCAATGCAAACAAACATAAAATAGATATTAATTTAAACCAATAAACAAATTTTAAAATGAGTGAAACTTAAATTGAATATACAAATCAAGCTTGAAACGAACAAAAATTACTACAAACAAGTGTTTGGGTATGACCTCCTTCTCGCACTGTAAAAGTCTAAAAACCTACTGCGTCTTTGGCGCTTTACTGAAAACAAATTTTATGACAAATGTTTTCTTTTGTACTTAATATTGAAAATAAACATTAAAATTATAGTAAAATTTTGAACTGATGAGCTTTCAGCAATTAATACCATTATACATGAAATATTCAGTTTAATTTATTAGCTCTTTTTAAAGTTGTTAAAGACGAATATAGTTTAGCTACAGACAAGTGTTTGGATACTGCCTCCTTTCCTAGCTGTAAATAAAAACCAAAAACCTACTGCGTCATTGGCGCTTAACAGAAAACGGATTATACTAGAAATATTTTCTTTTCCAGTTCTTACAGTATTGAAAATAAAAATACAATTACAGTGAAATAAATTCTGAATATTCAACAATTATGGATCTTTTAACAATTAATATTATTATTCATCAATTATTGAAATTAATATAGCTTATACTTTACAATACTGTACAAGACGCATATAGTTTTCAGTTAAGCGCCAGTGACGCAGTAGGTTTTAGAGCTTTACAGTGAGAGAAGGAAGTCATACCCAAACTCTTGTTTGTGGCGATTTTTGTTCGCTTCTAGTTTTATTTGCATATTCAATTTAAGTTTTACTCGTTTTATGATGTATTTAGTCGTTTACATTATTATATATGGTATGTTTGTTTTCATTGATTGTTTATTTAATTTCGGTTCGTTTTAAGTTTCATTCAATTACTTCAATTGGAAATTTAATTTTTTTTTCATTTTAAGTTTGATATTCATATTCAATATAAGCATTACTCGCTTTAAGATCTATTTATTCATGTATATTATTACTTGTTGTATGTTTTTGCTATGATTGCTTATTTAATTTCTATTCGTTTTGGGTTTCATTTATTCTTTAATAGTACTTTCTGGTCGTTTTGAGTTTGAATCTTAAAAGGTATTTGTATCTGCTAAGCTTAAGTTAAAAATGGCTTTTAATTTTCTTTGAATAACTTATTTTTCGGAAAGTTTTTTATTAATTAATCACATAAAGAACTAAGAGGAATAGCTTCAAAGATAACCGAGTTTGGCGTAGTTCAGACACCCCATTCAACCTTGGCGAGACAAGCCCACAATAGGTCGAATGAAATCGATTTTGTAATTTATCATGGATCACATTAGCTCTTTCCCTGCTTTTCAATCCAATTATTCGAAGGACTCAAACCTCCGGAAAGTACCTGCCTGCAAATTTGAATATTGCGAAAACATTTGACCTGTACAAGGCTAAGAGTGAAGAAGAGAGTAGAAATTTCATCCATTCCTCAATAGAAGGAAGTGTTTTATGAAAACTTTAATCATGGATTCAAACCTCCAGACTAAGATTCATGTGAACTATACCAAAGCTTGAAAATGAAAATTCAGGCAGATCCTGATCCTGGATATCCTGCAATCCTCAAAAAACATCAGCACAGAAGTGGCTTTAACCTAGCTTATGACAGAAAAAAAGAAAAAGCACTGAAATCAGGAGGAATTTCGGAAGTCTGGACATTTGACATGCAGCAATGCCTTCCAATCCTGGATGTTAAGGCGATAAAGTCTTCTATAAGCACCAGCTCTGGGCGCACAATTTGACAGTGCAAGTTTCAGGAGATGGAGAGAAATCGCACAATTGTTTGTGGAAAGTCAGAAAAGGGAGCTAGTGAGGTCGTCTCCGCTTTATATTTTTTGCTTGGCCAGGTTCGGCGATATCTGAAGCAGGTTGTACTTGTCTCTGATACATGCATTGGCTTATTGTTACTGGAATGTTGTCTTACTTTGTGTCATAAGTTGCTGTAGGAGATCTAGAAGTAATCAACCAGAAGTTTTTCGGACCAGGTCACAGACATCTAGAGTGCAATTCGGACCATGCAAGGATAGAGAAAGCAAAGAAAAAAAAACATTCAAGTCAACGTGTATGCTGACTGGGGAAATGTCACCAGGACTGCCAAAGGCAAGATACCTATGAATCCTCATCTGACGAAAAAGGAAAACAATCTTGGATTTTACTGAATTCTTCAAGAAACTTTTTGTCAGAAGTAACAGTGACGTTGACAAGTTCAAGTGGGCTGAAATCCGCTGGTTCCAGTACATAAAGGATTTAGGAATAGTATAGTTCAAAACTTCCCCCAATGAAAACGATCCATTTCGAGCCATAAATTTACGAAAAAAAGGGGTCACGTTGCTACCATCCCAATTCTTACCCAAAAGTTTCCAAAGGTCAACGCATTCAGCAACGCCAAGTACAATGACCTTATCTCTCTTCTTCCCTTCTTTACCTATTTACCTTCTTACCTTCTACTTTACCTACTTTAGGCATAATCCTTTAGGCTAAAGATTATGGGAGTGTAATGTCCTACTTTAGGCTAAAACAAATTCAATCCCTCCAGTGAGTGGGATTCAGTTCAAGTCAAATTCCAAAGTTTTGTATTAAGTAATAATGAACTACTCCTTAGGTATCTCAGAGGATTTCCATTGGTTTTGCAGAAGGCTTCTGTATGGTAAATTGCTTTGCGAGTATATTCCACACGAAGCCGAGCTTCCCAATGAAGAATATTCCTCTTTTGATTAATTTTGGTTCGTCTTACATATTGAATTGGAAAACTTGGAATTTGGAGCATCACTGTATCCGATGCGAAAAGTGACTTTCCTTGTTGTTCAAGATGAGGGACTGAAAATTCTCGTAAGCGGGGATTTTTGGCTACAAAGATTTAGAAGGTGCAGTTTTCATTTCAATCTGACGTTATTTTTTTGGAGTTTCAGGCTGTTTATCAGAACTTACATATATCTGTTTTCGCTACGAACTTTCGTCATTAAGATTAATCGAAATAACTGTTACCAATCCTAAATCGGCTTCAATTGGAGATTCTTCCTTACTTGACAATTTTTTAAACACATTTAGCTTTTGGTTACTATGGGCTAGAACCCGTTCTTTACTAGATTGCCCCTACGGGAACAGTGGTGTAGCTTGGGGGGGGGGAGGCAGCAAGGCGGACAGCTGTACCCAGTGCAGCCTCTGAGAGGCACCAAACTGACTTCTTTCTCTTTAATTTTATGATCTACATACATTGTGGCAGTGATGGGGGGGGGGGGGTGCCAATGTCCCCCTGTTCTAAAACCTTAGCTACCCAATTAACGGGGACAACCATTATTAAGTTTTTTTGCTATTAACAAGATGGAATTTATCGTTCTTGTCGTCTAAACTTTTACCTAGAACGCTTTAGTCCTCTGCATAATCTAAACTTAAGCGAGTTTTATCTTCCCATTTAATACTTACAGTGCATCATAGAGAGCTCGTATCCATTTTTTCTTCATTTCTTCTGTTTTAGCAAACAGCGTATACGCATTTTTGCTTTGTCTATGTGCCAGTATGAATTGATGGGTCCATCGAGATTCTCGTCCTAAGGCAGTCACTTTTCTGACAGGCGGGTCTTCAACACGATAATGTTGTAATGGCAGTGAATGTTTGAATATATATTGTTCACTCTAAAACAAAATTAATGAAATTTCACTTTGTTTCAGATAAAAGGACATAATAATATAGAAATTTTGTAGGCACTGATGATCTTTCAACTCATTCGGTTAAGATTATTGATAATATGTCTTTTTCCTTTTTTGGCATATTCTAAATACACGTATTCCTAAAGAAATACTTCCAAATGTTTGGGAAATTTCACGAATTATACCTATACATAAAAAACGTGATAGTACAAATATAGATATTTACCATCCCATTTCCTTACTATCTTCTCTATCTGAAATTGTTTAGAAGTTACTGAAACTTATGATCTTTTTTTTTCTGAATAGAGTTCAGTTTTTTTAACTCGTTTTCAAAATGGACTAAAAAGTAAAAAAAAAAAAATTCTCGAGAATCAATAAATAAAAATGAAAGCATGGGACACAAAACGCACTAGAATTTATATAACATAGATACCAGAGAAGCCCAATCGTTTTATGCCCCTTATTTTTCACTTATGTTCTTAGATTCTCCAGAGAGGAAAAATTGTTTCTATTTTTTTAGTCCGTTTGAATCCCAGCTACAAAAATTCTAAATTCATGATTTTCAACTTTTTAGTCGTCTCTAAGCCCAAAAAAGTCTTTTCTATGACAAAAATCGATCTAATCAAAGATCCAAAATTACCACGGCAACAGGCAAGTGTTCTTACCACTGCGCCATCAAGTCTTAAATAATTGAATTGGTTTTACACTTTTTGGTGTGCCCAATCACTCGTTCATGTTTTTTTTTTATATATAAACAAGGGGGAGTATACAAAAGAGGGGCGGGGATTTTGATGCTTTATTGTTAAACAGTCATAAGAAGTGCATATACCGACAAACGATAAATAAAAGTTCAAATAGGGATAAAATCCTTTTAATAGACAGTGTTTCACAAACAGTGATAGAAATTCACAAAAAGATACCAGTAGTAAAAAAGTTTATTTTTACTACTGATGACGGTCACTGCGTATGCGACTGAAATATTTGGTATTTTTTGTGAATTTCTATCACTGTTTGTGAAACAATTTCTATTAAAAGGATTTTATCCCTATTTGAACTTATATTTATCGCCATGGAAATGCAGTGCGGTCTCCAAAATTATCCATACCGACAAAAATTTGGAAAATGGTTCACAAATTTAACAAATTTATGTTACGAATAATTTTGTGACAAACAAGTCGAGGAAAGTTGAGGAAAGCGAGTTATATATATATATATATATATATATATATATATATATATATATATATATATATATATATATAATATATATATATATATATATAATATATATATATATATATATATATATATATATATATATATATATATATATATATATATATATATATATATATATATATATATTTATTATATATATAATTGATTATTTTGGACCTACTAATCAGGCTTTTGATGACATTGACGTTCCCATAGTGTTAGCATTGTCCTCAATTTCGTTTTTAATCCATGCTAACTATTTATCAAGTAGCTTACAAGAGGATATGCATGTGGCTGGTTGTGGAAACATTTTCTCTGGGAAAACCACTGTATATATAATAGGCAGTATGATCTCTCCGTATCTTACCAGTTGTACAAACTCAGACCGAGGTGCGAGGTGCAAGTGCTCCAGAGAACGTAGAAACATAAGCGACATTAGATCTTTTCACGGGTAGACAAGCCAGATTTCTCTTGAACGCGAAATTTGGCTTCAACATTGGAACACTAAATTTTGAAGAAACTGATTTTAAATTAATTTATTCCAATACATAAATGAAAAACGGTAATTAGTAGTGCAATGTTATTATTAGATGTTTTTAGGAATTAAAAGTAGGTTTCGAAGTCTCAAGTTGGTTACAAAGGCATTTTTAGAAAGTTTCTGCCAAAATGCGTGTTCCAGGGTAATTGGACCTGATGGTAGATCAAATGACAGGAGCTGTTTATACGCGCCGATATAAAAATATATATATATATATATATATATATATATATATATATATATATATATATATATATATATATATATATATATATATATATATATATATATATATATATATATATAAATATATATATATATATATATATATATATATATATATATATATATATATATATATATATATATATATATATGCTACGAAACCTTTACGAAAAAGAAAGTTTTTTTTAAAAGAAAAAGTAAAGGCCATATTAAACTTAAGATCAGTAGAAATAGAAGCCTACAATAATTCAAACTCAAAACAACCAGAATTTATTATTAAAGAATAAAAAAGGAAAGGAGAATAATTGGTATGGTGGTAACACTGCATATAAATTTATATAAATGTATATATATTGGGCTGTAATAATGCAGAAGATAAATATTATATTTCTTTAAGAATGAAAAGAAAGACAAAGAAGAAACTTACAACGATAATCAAGTTGAAAAAGAGTTCTGTTTGAGTAATGCCATAATGCTATGACATTTGATTATGATATTTGTCGCTTCGCATTTATATTTCAGTTTTAAAAGTTTTATAAATTTTTTCTCAAAGGGAAATTATGTGGTGGGCATGAATGTAGACTTGCAGTTAAATCATATATAGTCACTTCCACTTTTCACATATGTTTATTGATATTGGTTTGATTTTTATTGTGTGTAGCACTGAGGACCTCTTTAAGAAGATAACTAAACACAAGCTTGAAAAAAAAATTTTGCCCCTTTGTTAAAAAAAAGATAATTAGATATATAAACTGCTAAAACTTAAATAATTACTTGTTAGTTTGTTTTCCTTGATAGGTACGTCTCTCGATCGTAATTTACCTAATTAACGCAAGTTTGTATTAATTGAACTTGCTCCTAACGTAAGTTTATCGGATCAACCTATTTTGCGACCCTCCCCCTAAAAAAATCCTGGATCCGCCCCTGAAACCATCACATCTATTCCACCAGTTATTAGAAGGAAAAAATTCCTTACTTTTAAAAATTTCATCAACCCCCCCGCCCCCTTTTTTAGAAATCCTACATAGACCAATCAGTTAAGTCCACTGTATAAAAATAATATATTAAGTCATAATTTGTATATAAATTAAGTCATACCTGTGAGATGGGACAGTTGCAAACCACTTGGCCGGCTCACCAATTTTTTTTCTGCTTTCGCAATTACAAATCATACAATCTGGAACCATTTCTAATTTATTGACGTATACACATTAACCCACTCGTGTAAGAAGAGGTGGGGGGAACTTTTTGTTTGCACCGAGAATGAAGAGTCAGAAATCATCTGCGGTAAACTTGCTGCTAATTACATATACAGTGATGAAAACTGTCTAATATGCTCCTGTCTAATGCGAAGTCTGTGGTACTTTAAGCCTCAATTCCTTCTCTGTCGTCAGAGGTATCCAGGACATCCAAAAAGAGCCGCCAGTCATCCGTCATATGTGTTGTTGCCCAGAGGTTTCATGTGGATGCACAATACAATCCGAATTGTCAGTTTTTATAGGAGCTTTGAATATATGGCTTAGAACAGTTGAGTACAAATAAATCCAAGTTAGCTAATACAAAATATGAATAATGCATTTGTATACCTGGTGTTTGCTTTTATCCTCTTTTGTTCTTTTCATTAATATAGTTGTACTTAATTGTTTACAAACAAATAAATAAAAGGCTAAGTTGAACTGCAAAGACTTGGATTCTATTAAAAAGGGGAGGGGAAGAGAATGTTTCGCAAACGTGTACTTTACACGTTTTTTTTACTACAGTGAGAAACATAAGTAGAGTGAGAACATTCGACTGCGTACCCTCCTAAGAGGTAACCTGATTCTTGACGAAATTCCCATTTTTTGAAATAATTCGCCTGGCTTTGTTTTGTTTCTCTGGGGAGAAGTGGGAGTAAGCTTTGAAAAAAAGCTTTGAAGTGGGAGTGAGCTTTTAAAATCAATTATTGTGTACGTGCCTGCTACTATGTTTTTTGGATAGATGCCAATTTACGATAATAAATTATTAGCATACGGATTTTGGCAGGGACGTCAAAAAATAAAAATTCATTCTTCCGTATGCTTCACCCCTTCTCCCAATGAATTCTCGCTATCTTTCGATATATCCCCATTTCTTCGAAATGTGGGTGGTATTAATGCAAGAATGCAAATTTTAAAAGAGGTCTATTATAGAAAATATGTTTCAGGAAAAAAAGCGAGAGACAGATGGAAAGCCAAAAGAGGGAGAGAGGGAGCGTGAGACAGAGGATGTAAACAAAGTGTATGCCAGATACCAAAAGCAGCAAAATAGTTGCACACAAACAAAATAGTTGTGCCTTAAACAAAAGCCGGGGCTGCAGCTCACTAATTTACGTACCCGAGCAGTTCAAGGGTATTATAAACGGGTATGCTTATGGCTAATTTCGGTACCAGCAAAACCCAAAAAGTAATGAAGATGACATGATAGTGCCTTCGTGCGTTAAGGGGACCAGTGGGGTAATTACTTGCTGAACCCGTAACGTTAGAAATACAGAAGGTAATAATATGTATAGTTGAAAATACGGAGCAAAGATCTATTAATGTACTACCGCCACATACCCCCCTAAAATATATAAAGTCATAAGAATCAAACATCTATGCTAGAAAGTATCTATAATATAATCAAATTTGTTGATTAGTTTTCAAAGAGCATCACAATTTGCAACGTGCTACCCGAACTCTAGAACCTTTGAGCCCCAAAATTAGAAAGTTTCCACCCTGAGTTTAGAGTACCGACCCGGGCACCGAAGGCCCGATTTACAGAGAGCCTTCCTTTTGAACATAATACAAGAAAAGTTTAAAATAATCATACAATTTTATTTTCTATCACAAGAATAAACAAAAGTACTGTGTAAAACCATATTCAACGTTTCCTTTCTAGTGGGGGGTCTTGTCTCGAAATTTAAGGTTGAGAATATGACCAAAACTGACAGAGAATTTTGAATTTTGTAAAGTCGTCGCAACATAGCTTCCAAGATGACTAATAAACCAAAAAATCTTAAAAATTTCACGTCATGTATTTTGTGGGTAAACCTTCTGGAATTAACATCCTTTCATCTGAAGCTTATAGTAGCTTATCTCTTTTTCTAACGCGGTAATGCTGTTTTCAACCTCAATGACATTTTCTTTTAAAGCTTCTATGTACAGCTTTTTTCGCTCTCTCATTTCCTTAGCTGCTTTTGCATTCCTCTTTCTTTTTTCTCCATGATTCAAGTTGCTGTTTCTTTTTCTATTTCGACTCTTTCCCTCGATAGCTTTAGCCATCTTCTTATTACTTTTTGGCATGGATTCAAGATCGGTATTTAAATAATGAGCAATCCTTAATCGGTCTTCATTTTTGCATACACTGTCGAACTCATCATCAGAGTAATCTTCATCATCACCTTTTGGTGGCTTCCACTCATCTTCACTATCTTCCAAGTCACTAAGATCATAGACACTGCTTAGCTGTTTCTCTAATTCATCATCGTCGAATTTGTACTGAAAACGCAAGCACTTCTTCCTATTAGAAGACCTGGTATTATAAACTCTATTTGTTTGCACTTCTAGACTGCTTTCTTCTGACATTTCTACTTGCATAATTGATACTATTAATAATTAAACTGTTTGGATACAGGTTGTTTCTGATACTGATCTCTAAAGAAGTTCCGACCCAGATTTATATCTGCTTAAAGCTCCACCCAAAACGAGGAAAATGACGTCATGCAAACTCCCCGAAATATAGAAAATGACGTCATACAAAACAGGAATTGCTTCGTAATTACTTTCAACAGTAAAGATTCAATGAATTTAATAGCTAATTGTATCACTTGACATAGAAATATTAAGCTATGAGTTTTCTATGTTTAACGCTTTTCCTATATTTAAGATTGTTGAAGTTATTTTCTTAGCAAATGTAATCAAAAATATTTCCTCTATATACAGGGGCATTTTAGCATGATGCCATGGGGTGATGTTGTCACCCCATATAGACGTAAACATATATAGACGTAGTTTAGTATGACATCATTAGAAAGTATGATATCATTAGACATAATACATAAATGACACACGAAAAATGATGGAAGATAAAAAAGACAATCGTTACTAAACTTTATCCCTCAGCCCACAAACGTTTTTTTGGGCCTACCCATAGCAAAAAGGCACATAAAATAGGTACAAATCGAAGAGTTTTGGGGGCATTAGAAGAACATTTTCATGGAGGGTATGTTTGAAATACCAGAAAGCACGTTTATGTACCATAATTTTCAGTATCTCCCTAGGAGGCTGTCCATCCCAATCTTGGCGGAAAATTTCTTCGATAAAACAGATATGCAAATAGTGATCAAAAATGTGCGAAAAGTAAAAAAATACAATACAACCATTTAAATAATTTGTATTTGGGTACATTTGGGTATATTTGGGGGATGAGATAAAGTATTATTATACCGTTAAAGGTTCTATTTAGCGTAAGGGTTCCGTTAAATACTTGTGTATTAATAATGATGAAACTTGTCCTTCCAGGAGCATGTTAACAAAAAAACTGTCCGGTTTTTCCATGGAAATGAAAATATAAAATATAGAAAAAAAAACAGGCAATTTAAATATGCTATCGTAGGGAGCTTCTAGGTAAAAGCTATCGTAGGGAGCCTCCTATAAAAAGCTAGAGCTTTTTATAGGGGGCTATTCAGGAGTGTTTGAATAATATTGTTAATTCTAGTTTCTAATTTTTGTCTGAAAGCATTGCTTCTTAATCAGTTCATTTTATTGCTAATGATTTATTTAAATATTTCAAGTTCTTTTTTCTCTTTTTGGCAGTGGTAGATCCTCTCCATCTATGCCATTGACATAGATTTCACAATTTTTTTGGATATTTCGTTTCTTTTATTAAATTAAAGTTTTGCTTACTGTGGGTTGTACTTCGCTCTTTACAAGGTTCTAGCTACTGCTGCAATCATGATAGACAAAGGAAAATGTCTTTGGCTTTGTCATTGATGGAACTTAATACGGAGTGGACAACATCCATACGGTGGCGGTTCTGGCCTCTCTTGCGCCCGGGGCAGACAATTTTCAGGAAAATTTTTGACAAAATTTTCATTTATTAACAAAATTTTCATTTATTATCAAATTTTTCATTTATTTAAATCGGACTTTTCTTACTTTGTACGGGAAAAGATATAAAAAAATTAAGATATCAGATTCAATTTGCTTACACCTTCTGCCGACTGCGCCCTCTACTTTTTTAATAAAAATAAAATTAAAAAAATTACATAATGATTATAAATGTTAAGATTACTGAATTTAAATTTTGCGCCCCTAAAATTTCTATGCCCAGGGCAATTGCCCCCTCTGCCACCCCCCCCCCCCCAACCACCCCTATGATTCCCTGTGTTGGCAAGGTTTTCAATCAAAGCGGATAGCACCACAGGGAACTCCCAAATGTATCAAACCACTCATAAGATACTTCCTTTGAGCAGGGGCGGATCCAGGAATTTTTTTTTTGGGGGGGGGCGCAAAATAGGTTGATCCGAAAAAAATGGGGGGGGGGCCAAAAAAAAGGTTGATCCGATAAACTTGCGTTAGGAGCAAGTTTAATTAACGCAAACTTGAGTTAATTAAGTAAAATTACACTACTTTAGACTACGCTAGGGGGCACGCGCCCCCTGGATCCACCACTGCCTTTGAGCTGATTTTTAACGTTTTCCACGCAGGTATGCTAGAACATTTTTATAGACTGCCCTTTTATGAACTTCAAAAAGAAAATATTGTTCCAACCAATCGAAAAATAAAATCACACTTTCTAATGATTCAAGTCTCATTAAATCTGAATATTGGTATCTCCAGGACACAACAAAGAGAAGTTAAATGGTTTTTCTAGGACTTCCGGGAAAATCTGTGTCGACTTTTAGTTTTTTTTCGTTTACTCGGATCTCCTATCCAAGCTCTATATGTCATGACAAGACCGCCCAATCAATTCCAGATAGTTTGGCAAAATAAGAAGGTTTATCATGAGCAAGATACAGCGATTCTTTATGGTACCACATTCTCTTAACTGAAGCAAAACCCACACACAAATAATTTTCAAGCTTCAGAATTCGGGAACAAAAAAAGGAGATACGTCAGTGCGGGAGGTCTGGGTGTTCAGAATGCACATGCGATTTTTATTTCAATTGTTGAAAAGTTTAAGAAACTAAAAACTCCATTATTTGTCTGCGCAATAGACGTATCTAAGGCGTTTGATTCTGTCTTACATTCGCAAGCAGTCTTGTCACTACTAAGGGCAGGAGTTGATCCCTTTGTCTGTAAATGTCTGTAGCAATGGTACCGAAAATCTCAAGTAAGAATTCGGTCTGCAGGACAGCTTTCTGGGCCTATAGAGATACGTAGAGGTGTTAAATAAGGCTCAGTAATCAGCCCGGTGATATTTAACAATGCAGTACGTTCTGCAACAAAATCGATAGAAGAATTTTTGATAGAAGACGAATTGATGCTAGTCATCAATCTTACGCAGATGATGTATTTTTGATAAGTGATGATTTAGAATCTTTACAGAAAGCTATTAATGCCGTGGCGTCTGCACTTGGAGATATTGGGCTAACAATAGAGCCGTCTAAGACTGAATTCGTCGTTCTGAACGACGAAACACTGCTAAATCATGTTGTTGATGTTTGCGGCAGTAGAAAGGGGGGAACCAGTCGTGTCACGCACCCCTGCTGCCACCTACAACTTTTTTTAACACCAAATATGTGCATCGAGTCATTAGGGAGAACACGTGGTTAATGGGGTCAATGACCTAAATTTCCAAGGTCGATGTTGTTGTTGTTTTGGCCATGTGCATAGAGTCATTAGGGAGAACACGTGGTTAATTGAAGCGATTGGGAATTTGGAACACCTGTGCTGTCAGTCATTAATCAAATTGTTTCCGGGCAAAGTTTAATAATGTCTGACAGGTACTGTCAATCATTAATCAAATTGTTTCCAGGCGAAGTTTAATAATGTCTGACAGGTGATGTCAAGATTGATTGATATGTCACGAAAGGGGAATTAATTTATTGTTTCTAAAGGGAATTATTGATTCAAGAAAGGGGAATTAATTTGTTATTTCCAAGGGGAAGGTGGGGAGGAGATATATTGATTGCGTAATTAAAGGGAGGCAATTCCCGAGAAATTGATAGCATAATCGGTAGAACCCTATATGGGGCTCTTGACGGGAATCCATTTATGGGCACAGAATGATGTAATCAACTAGGACAAATGGATTTCTGAGAAATTGATTACATAATCGGTAAAACCCTATCAGAAGGTCATGACCGGAATTCATTTATGGGCATAGAATGACGTAATCGACTAAGACAATTGGATTTCTGAGAAATTGATTACATAATCGGTAGAACCCTATCAGGAGGTCCTGACGGGAATCAATTTATGGGCATAGAATGACGTAATCAACTAGGACAAATGCATTTCTGAGAAATTGATTACATAATCGGTAGAACCCTATCAGAAGGTCATGACGGGAATTCATTTATGGGCATAGAATGACGTAATCAACTAAGACAAGCAAGTTACTTTCTTAATGTCCCTCCTAAACCCATTTTCCAACTTGAAGTACTTATCTTTTTCACCCACAACTATACTTTACAGCTTTTTGGATACCTCAACACCAAGAAATACCTTTAAAAGACCATTTAAGAGCAAGTTACTTTCTTAATGTCCCTCCTAAACACAATTTCCAACTTGAAGTAATTATCTTTTTCACCCACAACTATACTTTACAGCTTTTTGAGTGTCCCAACACCAAGAAATACTTTTCAAAGACCATTCCAGAGCAAGTACCTTTCTTAATGTCCCTCCTAAACCCATTTTCCAACTTGATGTACTTATCTTTTTCACCCACAACTATACTTTACAGCTTTTTGGATGCCTCAACACCAAGAAATACCTTTCAAAGACCATTTTAGAGCAAGTTACTTTCTTAATGTCCCTCCTAAACCCATTTTGCAACTTGAAGTACTTATCTTTTTCACCCACAACTATACTTTACAGCGTTTTGAGTATCGCAACACCAAGAAATACCTTTCAAGGACCATTTCAGAGCAAGTTACTTTCTTAATGTCCCTCCTAAACCTATTTTGCAACTTGAAGTACTTATCTATTTCACCAACAACTAGACTTTACAGCTTTTTGGATACCTCAACACCAAGAAATACCTTTCAAAGACCATTTCAGAGCAAGTTACTTTCTTAATGTTCATCCTAAACCCATTTTCAAACTTGAATTACTTTGTTTTTCACCCACAACTGTTCTTTACAGCTTTTTGGATACCTCAACACCAAGAAATACTTTTCAAAGACCATTTCAGAGCAAGTTACTTTCTTAATGTCCCTCCTAAACCCATTTTCCAACTTGAAGTACTTATCTTTTTCACACACAACAATACTTTAAAGCTTTTTGTTTAACACCACACCTAGAAATACCTTTCAAAGACCATTTCAGAGCAAGTTACTTTCTTAATTTCCCTCCTAAACCCATTTTGCAACTTGAAGTACTTATCTTTTTCACCCACAACTATACTTTACAGCTTTTTGGATACCCCAACACCAAGAAAGACCTTTCAAAAACCAGTTCAGAGCAAGTTATTTACATACTGTCCCTCCTCCACCCCTTTTCCAACTTTAAGTACTTATCTCTATCACCCACATCTTTACTTTAAATCAATTTCAGTGTCCCAACACCAAAAAATATAATTCAAAGATCATTTCATAGCAAGTTACTTTCAGAATGTTCCTTATAAACCCATTTTCCAACCTGAAGTGCTTATCTTTTTCAATCACCACTATACTGTACAGCTTTTTGGGTATCCCAACACCAAGAAATACCTTTCAAAGACCATTTCAGAGCAAGTTAATTTCTTAATGCTCCTCCTAAACCAATTTTGCAACTTGAAGTACTTATCTTTTTCACCCACAACTATACTTTATAGCTTTTTGAGTGTCCCAACACCAAGAAATACTTTTCAAAGATCATTTCAGAGCAAGTTACTTTCTTAATGTTCCTCCTAAACCAGTTTTCCAACTTGAAGTACTTATCTTTTTCACCCACAACTATACTTTACAGCTTTTTGAGTGTCCCAACACCAAGAAATACCTTTCAAAGACCATTTCAGAGCAAGTTACTTTCTTATTTTCCATCCGAAACCCATTTTTCAACTTGAAGTACTTATCTTTTTCACCCACAACTATACTTTACAGCTTTTTGGATACCTGAACACCAAGAAATACCTTTCAAAAACCATTTCAGAGCAAGTTACTGTCTTAATCTCCCTCTTAAACCCATTTTCCAACTTGAAGCACTTATCTTTTGCACCCACAACTATCCTTTACAGCTTTTTGGATACCTCAACACCATGAAATACTTTTCAAGGACCATTTCATAGCAAGTTAATGTCTTAATGTCACTCATAAACCCCTTTTGAAACTAGAAGTACTTATCTTTTTCATCCACCACTATACGTCACACCTTTTTGGTTACCTCAAAAACAAGAAATACCTTTATAAGTCCATTTAAGAAATATTTTCTTTATTAATGTCCCTTCTAAGCCCATTTTACAACTTAAAGGACTTATCTTTTTTACTAACACCTCTACTATGAGGCCTTTTGGTTATCTCTAAACAAATATATACTTTTCAAAGACCATTTGAGAGCAAGTTACTTTCTTAATGTCACTACTAATCCCATTTTACAACTTGAAGTAACTATCTTTTTTACCCTCAACTATACTTTACATCTTCTTGGATAACGCGACACCAAGAAATACCTTTTAAAGGCGATTTGAGAGCAAGTTACTTTCTTAATGCCCCTCCTAAAACCTTTTTACAACATGAAGTACGGATCTTATTCACCAACAACTATAGATTACAGCTTTTAGGATACCTCAACACCAAGAAATACTTTTAAAAGACCATTTCAGAGCAAATTACTTTCTTAATGTCCCTCCTAAACCCATTTTCCAACTTGAAGAACTTATCTTTTTCACCCACAACTATACTTTAAAGCTTTTGAATACCCCAACACCAAGAAATACTTTTCAAAGACCATTTCAGAGCAAGTTACTTTCTTTATGTCCCTCCTAAACCCATTTTCCAGCTTGAAGTACTTATCTTTTTCACCCACAACTATACTTTACAGCTTTTTGAGTGTCCCAACACCAAGAAATACCTTTCAAAGACCATTTCAGAGCAAATTACTTTCTGAATGTACATCCTAAACCCATTTTTCAAGTTGAAGTACTTATCTTTTTCACCCACAACTATACTTTACAGCTTTTTGGATACCTCAACACCAAGAAATACCTTTCAAAAGGCATTTCAGAGCAAGTTACTTTCTGAATGTCCCTCTTAAACCCATTTTCCAAATTGAAGTACTTATCTTTTTCATCCACAACTATACTTTACAGCTTTTTGGATACCTCAACAAGAAGAAATACCTTTCAAAGACCATTTCAGAGCAAGTTACTTTCTTAATGTCCCTCCTAAACCCATTTTCCAACTTGAAGTACTTATCTTTTTCACCCAAAGCTATACTTTACAGCTTTTTGAATGCTCCAACACCAAGCAATACTTTTCAAAGGCATTTCAGAACAAGCTCTTTTCTTAATATGCTTCTTAAACCAATTTTACAAATTCTAAATTTTTCCATAGTAGATAGAAAAATCTATATCATAGCTGTGAATATTTTCTCGAAAGATAAGCAGTTCTGTTTCAATTTTTAATTTTCTCAATGAAGTGAAGAAAAGTTCAAGTTCTCTTCTGAATTTTCTCAATGAAAAATAAATTAGTTTTTATTCAATTCTATTTTTCCAAATAATATAAAAATTTTCCACTTTAGTTCAGATTTTTCTCAAAGGGATGAAAAATTTAAAATACTGTTCCAAATTTTCTCAACGAATTGAAGAAAAGTTCAAGTTCTCTTCTGAACTTTACCAAAGAACACACTTCAATTCTAATTTCTCTAGAGAAAACAAAAATCTTCCACTTCAGTTCTTTATTTCAAAAGACAAAGAAATTTAAAGTTCAATTCTAATTTTTCGGTGGAAGATAGAAAAAGTAATCCCCAACCCGAAGGAACCCCCCGGGCGCCCAAGGCCCCAGGCCCCCGGTCCCAACAAAGCCCACCAAAGGACCCCGAACCCAAAGGCCCCCAAAGGCCCCCCGACCCACCCAATAGACAAACAAACAAAAAATTCTCTTAGAAATAATATTTTTCATCACTGATAACACTTTTCTGTTCGAACTAGCAAGTTTTCTACCAAAGATACCAAATATTTTCATAGAAGTAACATTTTTTGATTGTGATAACAACTTTTCTGTCAGAAGTAGCAAGTTTTGCTTAACAGTAACAAACCTACTTATCAAAGTAATGATATTTTACTTTAATACTAACATACTTTTACTGAACACACACAAATTTCTCTTAGAAATAATATTTTTCATCAGTGATAACACTTTCTGGTCGAACTAGCAAGTTTTCTACCAAAGATGCCAAATTTTTTCTTAGAAGTAACATTTTTGATTGTGATAACAACTTTTCTGTCAGAAGTAGCAAGTTTTGCTTAACACTAACAAACCTTCTCATCAAAGTAATGATATTTTACCTTAATACTAACATACTTTTACTGAACAAACAAAAATTTATCTTAGAAATAATATTTTTCATCACTGATAACACTTTTCTGTTCGAACTAGCAAGTTTTCTACCAAAGATACCAAATTTTTTCTTAGAAGTAACATTTTTTGATTGTGATAACAACTTTTCTGTCAGAAGTAGCAAGTTTTGTTTAACACAAACAAACCTTCTCATCAAAGTAATGATATTTTACCTTAATACTAACATACTTTTACTGAACACACACAAATTTCTCTTAGAAATAATATTTTTCATCAGTGATAACACTTTTTCTGTTCGAACTAGCAAATTTTCTACCAAAGATACAATAAATTTTCTTAGTAGTAACATTTTTTGATTGTTATAACAACTTTTCTGTCAGAAGTAGCAAGTTTTGCTTAACACTAACAAACATTCTCATCAAAGTAATGATATTTTACCTTAATACTAACATACTTTTACTGAACACACATAAATTTTTCTTAGAAATAATATTTTTCGTCAGTGATAACACTTTTTCTGTTCGAACTAGCAAGTTTTCTACCAAAGATACCAAAATTTTTCATAGACTTACCATTTTTTGATTGTGATAACGACTTTTTTGTCAGAAGTAGCAAGATTTGCTTAACACTAACAAACATTCTCATCAAAGTAATGATATTTTACCTTAATGCTAACATACTTTTACTGAACACACACAAATTTCTCTTCGAAATAATATTTTTCGTCAGTGATAACGCTTTTTCTGTTCGAACTAGCAAGTTTTCTAGCAAAGATACCAAATTTTTTCTTAGAAGTAACATTTTTTGATTGTGATAACAACTTTTTTGTCAGAAGTAGCAAGTTTTGCTTAACACTAACAAACCTTCTCATCAAAGTAACAACATTTTACCCTACTTTTACCCTACTATCTACGCGCGCGTACGTAGGCTAACCTAACCTAACCTAACTTGATCTAACCTATCCTAACCAAACTCGCCGGAAAATCCACCCATGTCGACTTGGTACCATGCTTTAGTTAGGCTAGGTTAGCTTATCATGAGCGCTCATGATAAGTTAACCTAACCTAACCTAACTTAAACATGGAGAAATGTTTACTAGCTAACCTAACTTAGCTAACCTAACCTAACTTAGCTAACCTAACCTAACCAAACACCAACCCAGACATGTAAGCAAATAGATTCAGACATAGAAGTGAAAAATATTATTTCTAAGAGAACTTTGTGTGCGTGTTCAGTAAAAGTATGTTAGTATTAAGGTAAAATGTCGTTACTTTGATGAGAAGGTTTGTTAGTGTTAAGCAAAACTTGTTACTTCTGACAGAAAAGTTGTTATCACAATAAAAAAATGTTACTTCTACGAAAAAATTTGGTATCTTTGGTATAAAATTTGCTAGCTCGAACAGAAAAAGTGTTATCACTAACGAAAAATATAATTTCTAAGAGATATTTGTGTGTGTTCAGTAAAAGTATGTTAGTATTAAGGTAAAATATCATTACTTTGATGAGAATGTTTGTTAGTGTTAAGAAAAACTTGCTACTCTTGACAGAAAAGTTGCTATTAAAATCAAAAATATTACTTCTAAGAACAAATTTGGTATCTTTGGTAGAAAACTTGCTAGTTCGAACAGAAAAAGTGTTATCACTGACGAAAAAATATTATTTCTAAGAGAAATTTTTGTTCGTTCAGTAAAAGTATGTTAGTATTAGGGTAAAATATCATTACTTTGATGAGAAAGATTGTTAGTGTTAAGCAAAACTTGCTACTTCTGACAGAAAAGTTGTTATCACAATCAAAAATGTTACTTCTACGAAACAATTTGGTATCTTTGGTAGAAAACTTGCTAGTTCAAACAGAAAAAGTGTTATCATTGACGAAAAATATTATTTCTAAGAGAAATTTGTGTGTGTTCAGTAAAAGTATGTTAGTATTAAAGTAAAAGATCATTACTTTGATGAGAATGTTTGTTAGTGTTAAGCAAAACTTGCTACTTCTGACAGAAAAGTTGTTATCACAATCAAAAAAATGTTACTTCTATGAAAAAATTTGGTATCTTTGCTAGAAAACTTGCTAGTTAGAACAGAAAAAGTGTTATCAGTGATGAAAATATTATTTCTAAGAGAAATTTTTGTCTGTTCAGTAAAAGTTTGTTAGTATTAGTGTAAAATGTTGTTAATTTGATGAGAATGATTGTTAGTGTTAAGCAAAACTTGATACTTCTCACAGAAAAGTTGTTATCATAATCAAAAAATTTAGCTTCTAATAAAAAATTTTGTATATTTGGTAGAAAACTTGCTAGTTCAAACAGAAAAAGTGTTATCACTGACGAAAAATATTATTTCTAAGAGAAATTTGTGTGTGTTCAGTAAAAGTATGTTAGCATTAAGGTAAAATATCATTACTTTGATGAGAATGTTTGTTAGTGTTAAGCAAATCTTGCTACTTCTGACAAAAAAGTCGTTATCACAATCAAAAAATGGTAAGTCTATGAAAAAATTTTGTATCTTTGGTAGAAAACTTGCTAGTTCGAACAGAAAAAGTGTTATCACTGACGAAAAATATTATTTCTAAGAGAAATTTATGTGTGTTCAGTAAAAGTATGTTAGTATTAAGGTAAAATATCATTACTTTGATGAGAATGTTTGTTAGTGTTAAGCAAAACTTGCTACTTCTGACAGAAAAGTTGTTATCACAATAAAAAAATGTTACTTCTATGAAAATATTTGGTATCTTTGGTAGAAAACTTGCTAGTTCGAACAGAAAAAGTGTTATCAGTGATGAAAAATATTATTTCTGAGAGAAATTTTTGTGTGTTCAGTAAAATTATGCTAGTATTAAGGTAAAATATCATTACTTTGATGAGAAGGTTTGTTAGTGTTAAGTAATACTTGCTATTTCTGACAGAAAAGTTGTTATCACAATCAAAAAATGTTACTTCTAAGAAAAAATTTGGTATCTTTGGTAGAAAACTTGCTAGTTCGAAAAGAAAAGTGTTATCAGTGATGAAAAATATTATTTCTAAGAGAAATTTTTTTTTGTTCAGTAAAAGTATGTTAGTATTAAGGTAAAATATCATTACTTTGATGAGAAGGTTTTTTAGTGTTAAGCAAAACTTGCTACTTCTGACAGAAAAGTTGTTATCACAATCAAAAATGTTACTTATATGAAAAAATTTGGCATCTTTGATAGAAAACTTGCTAGTTCGAACAGAAAAAGTGTTATCATTTATGAAAAATATTATTTCTAAGAGAAATTTGCTTGTGTTCAGTAAAAGTATGTTAGTATTAAAGTAAAATATCATTACTTTGATGAGTGGGTTTGTTAGTGTTAAGGAAAACTTGCTACTTCTGACAGAAAAGTTGTTATCACAATCAAAAAAATGTTACTTCTATGAAAATATTTGGTGTCTTTGGTAGAAAACTTGCTAGTTCGAACAGAAAAGTGTAATCAGTGATGAAAAATATTATTTCTAAGAGAAATTTTTGTTTGTTGGTCTTTTGGGTGTGTCGGGGGGCCTTTGGGTTCGGTGTTCTTTGGTGGGCATTGGCGGGACCGGGGGGCCTGGGGCCTTGGGGGACCGGGGGGTTCCTTCGGGTTGGGGATTACTTTTTCTATCTTCCACCGAAAAATTAGAATTGAACTTTAAATTTCTTCATGTCTTTTGAAATAAAGGACTGAAGTGGAAGATTTTTGTTTTTTCTGGAGAAATTAGAATTGAAGTGTGTTCTTTGGTACAGTTCAGAAGAGAACTTGAACTTTTCTTCAATTCGTTGAGAAAATTTGGAACAGTATTTTAAATTTTTCATCCCTTTGAGAAAAATCTGAACTAAAGTGGAAAATTTTTATATTATTTGGAAAAATAGAATTGATTAAAAACTAGTTTCTTTTTCATTGAGAAAATTCAGAAGAGAACTTGAACTTTTCTTCACTTCAATGAGAAAATTTAAAATTGAAATAGAACTGCTTATCTTTAGAGAAAATATTCACAGCTATGATATAGATTTTTCTATCTACTATAGAAAAATTTAGAATTTGTAAAATTGGTTTAAGAAGCATATTAAGAAAAGAACTTGTTCTGAAATGCCTTTGAAAAGTATTGCTTGGTGTTGTAGCATTCAAAAAGCTGTAAAGTATAGTTGTGGGTGAAAAAGATAAGTACTTCAAGTTGGAAAATGGGTTTAGGAGGGACATTAAGAAAGTAACTCGCTCTGAAATGGTCTTTGAAAAGTATTTCTTGGTTTTGAGGTATCCAAAAAGCTGAAAAATATAGTGTTGGGTGAAGAATTTAAGTACTTCATGTTTGAAAAAGGGTTTAGGAGGGACAATAATAAAGTATCTTGCTCTGAAATGGTGTTTGAAAAGTGTTTATTGTTGTGGAGGTATCCAAAGAGCTTTAAAGTATAGATGTGGGTGAAGAAGATAAGTACCTCATACTGAAAAATGTGCTTAGGAGGGTCTTTAAGAAAGTAACTCGCTCTGAAATTGTCTTGGAAATGTGTTTCTTGGTAATGAGGTATCCAAACACTTGTAGAGTATAGTTGTGGGTTAAAAAGATAAGTACTTCAAGTTGGAAAATGGGTTTAGGATGGACATTAATAAAGAAACTTGATCTGAAATGGTATTTGAAAGGTATTTCTTGGTGTTGAGGTATCCAAAAAGCTGTAAAGTATGGTTTTGGATGAAAAAGATAAGTACTTCAAGTTGGAAAATGGGTATAGGAGGAAAATATATGAAAGTAAATTGCTCTGAAATGGTCTTTGAAAAGTATTTCTTGGTTTTGGGACATTCAAAAAGCTGTAAAGTATAGTTGTGGGTGAAAAAGATATGTACTTCAAGTTGCAAAATGGGTTTAGGAGGAACATTAAGAAAGTAACTTGCTCTGAAATGGTCTTTCAAAAGTATTTCTTGGTGTTGGGACACTCAAAAAGCTGTAAAGTCTAGTTGTGGGTGAAAAAGATAAGTACTTCAAGTTGCAAAATGGGTTTAGGAGGGACATTAAGAAAGTAACTTGCTCTGAAATGATCTTTGAAAAGTATTTCTTGGTTTTGTGACATTCAAGCAGCTGTAAAGAATAGTTTTGGGTGAAAAAGATAAGTTCTTCAAGTTGCAAAATGGGTTTAGGAGGTACATAAGGAACGTAACTTGCTTTGAAATGGTCTTTGAAATGTATTTTTTGGTGTTGCGATACTCAAAACGCTGTATAGTATAGTTGTGAGTGAAAAAGATAAGTACTTCAAGTTGCAAAATGGGTTTAGGAGGGACATTAAGAATGTAACTTGCTCTAAAATGGTCTTTGAAAAGTATTTCTTGGTGTTGAGGTATTCAAGAAGCTGTAAAGTATAGTTGTGAGTGAAAAAGATAAGTACTTCAAGTTGGAAAATGGGTTTAGGACGAACATTAAAAAAGTAACTTGCTCTAAAATGGTCTTTGAAAGGTATTTCTTGGTGTCGAGGTATCCAAAAAGCTGAACAGTATAGTATTGGGTAAAAAAGATAAGAACTTCAAGTTGGACAATGGGCTGAGGAGGTACATTAAGAAAGTAATTTGCTTTGAAATGGTCTTTGAAAGGTATTTCTTGGTGTTGAGGTATCCAAAAAGCTGTAAAGTATAGTTGTGTGTGAAAAAGATAAGTACTTCAAGTTTCAAAATGGGTTTAGGAGGAACATTAAGAAAGTAACTTGCTCTGAAATGGTCTTTGAAAAGTATTTCTTGGTGTTGAGGTATCCAAAAAGCTGTAAAGTATAGTTGTTGGTGAAAAAGATAAGTACTTCAAGTTGGAATATGGGTTTAGGAGTGACATTAAGAAAGTAACTTGCTCTGAAATGGTCTTTTATATGTATTTCTTGGTGTTGAGGTATCCAAAAAGCTGTTAATTTATGTTGTGTGAGAAAAAGATAAGTACTTAAAGTTGTAAAATGGGTTGAGGAGGGGCATTAAAACAGTAGTTTGATCTGAAATCGTCATTGAAAAGTATTTAATGGTGTTGATTTATCCGAAAATCTGTAAAGTATAGTTCTGGGTAAAAAATATAAGTACTTCAAGTTGGAAAATGGGTTTAGGAGGGACATTAAGAAAGTATCTTGCTTTTAAACGGTCTTTGAAAAGTATTTTTTGGTGTTGAGGTATCCAAAAATCTGTAAATTAAAGATGTGGATAAAAAAGACAAGTACTTCAAGTTGGAAAATGGGTTTAAAAGGGACATTAAGAAAGTAACTTGCTCTGAAATGGTCTTTGAAAGGTATTTCTTGGTGTTGAGGTAACCAAGAAGCTGTAAAGTAGTAGTTGTGGGTGAAAAAGATAAGTACTTCAAGTTGGAAAATGGGATTAGGAGTGACATTAAGAAAGTAACTTGCTCTGAAATGGTCTTTGAAAAGTATTTCTTGGTGTTGAGGTAACCAATAAGCTGTAAAGTATAGTTGTGGGTGAAAAAGATAATTACTTCAACTTGTAAAATTGGCTTAGGAGTAGCATTCATCCAGTAACATGCTCACAAATGGTTTTTGATAGGTATTGCTAGGTTTTGAGGTCTCCAAAAAGATGTAATGTATGGTTGTGGGTAAAAAAAATAAGTACTTCAAGTTGCAAAATGGGTTTAGGAGAGAAATTAAAAAAGTAATTTGCTTTGAAATGGTCTTTCAAATGTATTTCTTGGTGTTGTGTCACTCAAAAAGCTGTAAAGTATAGTTGTGTGTGAAAAAGATAAGTACTTCAAGTTGGAAAATGGGTTTAGGAGGAACATTAAGAAAGTAACTTGCTCTGAAATGGTCTTTGAAAGGTAATTCTTGGTGTTGAGGTAACCAAGAAGCTGTAAAGTATAGTTGTGGGTGAAAAAGATAAGTACTTCAAGTTGGAAAATGGGTTTAGGAGGGACATTAAGAAAGTAACATGCTCTGAAATGGTCTTTGAAAGGTATTTCTTGGTGTTGGGACACCCAAAAAGCTGTAAAGTATAGTTGTGGGTGAAAAAGATAAGTACTTCAAGTTGGAAAATGGGTTTAGGAGGGACATTAAGAAAGTAACTTGCTCTGAAATGATCTTTGAAAAGTATTTCTTGGTTTTGGGACATTCAAAAAGCTGTAAAGAATAGTTGTGGGTGAAAAAGATAAGTACTTCAAGTTGCAAAATGGGTTTAGGAGGAACATTAAGAAAGTAACTTGCTCTGAAATGGTCTTTGAAAGGTATTTCTTGGTGTTGGGACACTCAAAAAGCTGTAAAGTATAGTTGTGGGTGAAAAACATAAGAACTTCAAGTTGCAAAATGGGTTTAGGAGGGACATTAAGAAAGTAACTTGCTCTGAAATGCTCTTTGAAAAGTATTTCTTGGTGTTGGGACACTCAAAAAGCTGTAAAGTATAGTTGTGGGTGAAAAAGATAAGTACTTCAAGTTGGAAAATGGGTTTAGGAGGGACATTAAGAAAGTAACTTGCTCTGAAATGGTCTTTGAAAAGTATTTCTTGGTGTAGAGGTATCCAAAAAGCTGAAAAGTATAGTTGTGAGTGAAAAAGATAAGAACTTCAAGTTGCAAAATGGGTTTAGGAGGGACATTAAGAAAGTAACTTGCTCTGAAATGGTCTTTGAAAAGTATTTCTTGGTGTTGAGGTAACCAAAAAGCTGTTAAGTATAGTTGTGGGTGAAAAAGATAAGAACTTCAAGGTGGAAAATGGGGTTAGGTGGGACATTAAGAAAGTAAGTTGATCTGAAATGGGCTTTGAAAAGTATTTCTTGGTGTTGAGGTATCCAAAAAGCTGTAAAGTACAGTTGTCGGTGAAAAATATAAGTACTTCAAGTTTGAAAATGGGTTTAGGAGGTACATTAAGAAAGTAACTTGCTCTGAAATGGTATTTGAAAAGTATTTCTTGGTGTTGAGGTATCCAAAAAGCTGTAAAGTATAGTTGTTGGTGAAAAAGATAAGTACTTCAAGTTGAAAAATGGGGTTAGGAGGAACATTAAGAAAGTAACTTGCTCTGAAATGGTCTTTGAAAGGTATTTCTTGGTGTTGGGACACTCAAAAAGCTGTAAAGTATAGTTGTGAGTGAAAAAGATAAGTACTTCAAGTTGCAAAATGGGTTTAGGAGGGACATTAAGAATGTAACTTGCTCTAAAATGGTCTTTGAAAGGTATTTATTGTTGTTGAGGTATTCAAAAAGCTGTAAAGTATAGTTGTGAGTGAAAAAGATAAGTACATCAAGTTGGAAAATGGGGTTAGGTGGGATATTAAGAAAGGTACTTGCTCTGGAATGGTCTTTGAAAAGTATTTCTTGGTGTTGGGACACTCAAAAAGCTGTAAAGTATAGTTGTGGGTGAAAAATATAAGTACTTCAAGTTGGAAAATGGTTTTTGGAGTGACATTAAGAAATTAACTTGCTGTGAAATGGTCTTTGAAAGGTATTTCTTGGTGTTGAGGTATCCGAAAAGCTGTAAAGTATAGTTGTAGGTGAAAAAAATAAGTACTTCAAGTTGGAAGATAGGTTTAGGAGGGACATTAAGAAAGTAACTTGCTTGTCTTAGTCGATTACGTCATTCTATGCCCATAAATGAATTCCCGTCATGACCTTCTGATAGGGTTCTACCGATTATGTAATCAATTTCTCAGAAATTCATTTGTCGTAGTTGATTACGTCATTCTATGCCCATAAATGGATTCCCGTCAGGACCTCCTGATAGGGTTCTACCGATTATGTAATCAATTTCTCGGAAATCCAATTGTCTTAGTCGATTATGTCAGTCTATGGCCATAAATGAATTCCCGTCGTGATCTTCTGATATGGTTCTACCGATTATGTAATTAATTTCTCAGAAATTCATTTGTCCTAGTTGATTACGTCATTCTATGCTCATAAATGGATTCCCATCATGACCTACTGATAGGGTTCTACCGATTATATAATCAATTTCTCAGAAATCCATTTGTCCTAGTTGATTACGTCATTCTATGCCCATAAATGGATTCCCGTCACGAGCTCCTTATAGGGTTCTACCGATTATGTAATCAATTTCTCGGGAATTCTCTCCCTTCGATTACGCAATCAATATATCTCTTCCCCACCTTCACCTTAGAAAAAACAAATTAATTCCCCTTTCTTGAATCAATAATTCCCCTTAGAAACAATAAATTAATTCCCATTTCGTGACATATCAATCAATCTTGACATCACCTGTCAGACATTATTAAACTTCGCCTGGAAACAATTTGATTAATGATTGACAGTACTTGTCAGACATTATTAAACTTTGCCCGGAAACAATTTGATTAATGACTGACAGCACAGGTGTTCCAAATTCCCAATCGCTTTAATTAACCACGTGTTCTCCCTAATGACTCTATGCACATGGCCAAAACAACAACAACAACAACATCGACCTTGGAAATTTAGGTCATTGACCCCATTAACCACGTGTTCTCCCTAATGACTCTATGCCCAAATTTGGTGTTAAAAAAAGTTGTAGGTGGCAGCAGGGGTGCATGACACGACTGGTACCCCCCTTTCTACTTGCCGCAAGACAGTTGTCCAAAAGGATACGTTTGAGTATCTTGGACTCCGATATGAGAATTCTATCAGAGCTACTAAAAATCTAGTTATTGCGGCACTTAAAGAAAAACTGCGGAAAACTTACGGTATGTTAGCACGAAGTAAAGGTCAACTTGACAAGATTACGCTCGGTCGTCTCTGTAACGCCATGTTCGCGCCACATGTCTTTTTTTCAACCCCTTTATGGAATTGCTTTAGTAAAACCGAATGTAACCAAATTCGTTCTAATTTTTTTCGCTTTTGTAAATATTTATTGGGAATTCCGTATGGTTCAGATCAGAAACCCTTATATCTCGCAGAGATATCATATTTTTGAGATAACTAAGAAAATTGATGAGTTGTCTACCCGTTTCATAAGTTAAAGTAGAACAGTCCAACGACTTTCCATTGGCTAGTCTTGTTCAGTAAAATCGTGATTTTGATTTCGTTTGTTTCTTTCTCTCCCATAGTTATCTCAGTTTAATTTTGTTTTGTAGTGTTTTTACGTAGTATTGTTCTTTCGTTTCTATAACTCCTTCGAGTATTTACAGTGTATTTGTATGAAGGGTTGAAATTAAATCATTATTATTTTACAAAAAGAGAAAACACATCAATACTACCTCAGTGCCGCCTAAGCAAAAACAAGATTCTCTTTATTGTTCAGGACGGAAAATTTCAGTGAAGATAATTCAAAAATGACGATTTCAGTGACATACGTCATTTTTGACATATGTCACTGGTGTCATTTTTGACATATGTCATTGGTTCCAGGCTCTTTTTGAAAATTCTCAAAAATTTGTCATAATTTTCTCAAAAATTATGTCTCATATTTGTCTCAAAAATTTCTAGTCATAATTAGATACTACTGTTCAGTCAAATTCGAACGAGATGAATCGTTTTCAAAATACTGTTGCATGGGAAATATTTGTCAATAAAGTTACTTTGAAAACCTGTTTATGTTTAATTTGGGTTACTAAGGTAGTTTTGTACTTTACCAGGATGCAGGTACTGCTGTAAGCATGACTAACCGCTATGATGATCCGGGGCATACAAGGAAAAAAAAAGCTCCGCTCATCACGTCAATATTAGTAAACAAGGCTAGAACATAACACGTATCTTGCGCTGAGCCAAATTTGATACTGACCTATCTGTACAGATTTAATTAATATATGATTAATTAATAATAATGAATTAATAGTCAATATAGGTTAATAACAGAGTTAATAAAATAAATTAATATATGGCTAGATAAAGTAATTAAAAATACACAGACATTTTTTCAGATATCTTAAGCATCTTTTCGCAAATTTTGCTCAGTTTTCAATGAAAAAAGATAAGCGCTAAATTCTATATCAGTCAATCATATATTAATTCACAGCCATAGTCTGTATTTATTATGAATAGTGAATGGGCCTGGAACGTTCACTGTTTCATTCTAGGAGGGAGACGGGGGGCAAAATTCGCCTGAACAACACAAACAGGTGATTTAGTAGTCGAAAATAAGAAACTAGAAAAAATTTCAAAATCAAGATATTTCGGGGCGGACTAGGGAGGGTCAGACACGTGCGACCATGCCATATGTTGGCACGCCCACAAGACATTTTATTGAATATCTGAATGTAAGTATGTATGAAATATTAATTTAATATCATGCAACAGAATATGAGAAGTTTTTATAATACGGTTTCAAAATGTCACAAAATGACCATTTTAGTCATTGTAAGGTATATTGATACCAGTAGATACATCAAAAGAATTGAATTTTTATACTGATTTTAAATATATAAGTTTCATCAAGTTTAATTATACCCATAAAAAGTTACGAGCGTAAGAAAATTTGCCTTATTTTCGAAAAAAGGGGAAAACGCCCCCTAAAATTAATAGTATCTTAATGAAAACCACACCATCAGATTCAGCGTATCAGCAAACCTTCCTGTAGAGGTTTCAAGCTCCTATCTGCAAAAACGTAGAATTTTGAATTTTTTGTCAGAAGAAAGATCACGGATGGGTGTTTTTTTGTCTGTTTTTTTTTTTTTTTTTTTTTTTTATCTTATCAGAGGCTGTCTTGGGAGAGACAGAGCACTTAGCCGGGGACAGAAATTTTAGGGGCGCAAAATATCAATTTTATTTTTATTAAAATAAAGTAGAGGGTCAATAAATTAAAATAGTTAATAAATTATAATAACTTAATAAAATAAAAAAGTAAAAAAACGAGATAGTTAAATGATAATAATTAAAATAATTAAATAAAAATAATTAAATAATTAATACAATAAATTAAAACACCGTAATGAAACAATAAGTTATCAATTAATTAATAAGTAGAAAACAATGTTGTCAATATATGAAAACTTTGTTAAAATTTGGCCTAAAAATTTCATGAGAGACAAGGGGGGGGGGGATACCCGGGGCTGGACCCTCACAAAATGCAAATGCAGTGTACGTGCCTGAGCTCAATGTCTCATTTTTTAGCAAAAAGAAAAATGGCCAATCTATTCAAAATTTTTCTTTTCTACAATTTCATGGCTTTCGAAGCTTCCATTTCTCGTGATTTTTTTTATTGTTGTTTTCGCTGGGAGGTGTAAGTAGACTTACGTTACTATATTGTATCTTGAATTTCGAATACTGTGTTGTATGGCCACGTTTGGCTTATAATAAATCTATCTAACTATCTAAAAAAAAATATAAAGACAGAAGTATCATTACCCCAAACAGCTTTTCCACAATCTTAGCAGCACAAAGAGAAACACGAAAATAAAGCAAATGCAACCTCTCAAGTTACGACACAATAAACAACAAATGGCAACTAAGCCCTACCATTAAAGCGCTTATTAAAGTACATAAAACCCAACAGTTTTTATCACAACACAATAACGGTGAGCCCTTTTAGTATTTAAGTACCTCAACGAATTGATGAATATACGGAAGGTGCTCTACATCTGTGCCACTGAGTCGATTCATAAATCTGATGACGTCGGATACTCTCTTCTAAATAATTTATGAAGTTGATTATAAAAAGAAGTTGGTTATCTCACATGGACGCGTGAGATGTTACACGTGACACGCGTGTTATGCGTGACACGATACATGAGTGAGATGATCAGGCTTCAAACTCTGTAAAATTCTATGAGATCGTAACATTTCAAAGAAATAAAATTTTTACCGTATATTGATATAGTGTGCTGACGAATATCGGGTTTATATCAGATAATGAAGATTTGGCTCATTTTCTCAAGGAGCACTCGGTGCTTTCTGATTTCAGGGGAAAAGATTGGCTGCTTAATTTGCAGCTTTCTGACAATCTTCAATGTTGTAGCCTAACGGCGATAACTCGAATCGTTATACACATAGATAATGTTTAGAAAGAAGGAAAGTTTAAGCGTTTAAGCTATTTTGTATAGATTTTTTTTTTTTTTTTGGTTTGTAATCTGTTTTTGTTTGTTTTGTGTTTTTTTTTTTTTTTTTTTCTGTTTTGTCTGTTTTTGTCTGTTTTTGTTTGTTTTTTTTTGTTTTTAATCTGGTTTTTAATTTTTTTTGTTTGGGATTTATTTATCTTGTAGACACTTTTTGTGAATGCGACCCCAGGGGTTTTGAAATAAACTTATCTATCTATCTATATGGAAGATGTTCAACTTCTGTGTCACTTAATCAATTCATGAGTTCGATGACGTCAGATTCTCTCTTAGATAATTTTGAAGTTGAAAAAAAGAAGTTTGTTAGCTCAGATGAACGTAGACACGAGATAGTTGCTGCGGCTTTACCCTCTCTTAGATTCTACATGATGGTAAATTTCAAAAATTTTACACTCTCTTAGATTCTACATGATAGTAAAATTTTTAAGATTCTACAAGATCGTAAAATTTCGAAAATTTTGATATTTTATTTTGATGATTTAAATTAATATTATATATTGATGAATATACGGAAGATGTTCAACATCTTTGTCATTGAATCGATCCATGAGTTTGATGATATCATATACTCTCTTTTAGGTATATTTTTAACGCGTTTTTTAACCGCCTTATATTTTTTTATATATATATTTTTAAACGCGTTTTTTTAGTTACTAAGGGCCGTGTTTCGTCCTTTACTAGTTTGAATTCTAGGAGACCGCAAAGTTTCAAAGAAATTGTGATTTTTTCAAAATATTGATGCATACTGATATGGTACATTGACATGGTACATTGATATGGTACATTGCCAAATACACGGAAGATTTTCTCCATCTATGCCACGTAGTCCATTCATACATTTGATGACGTCAAATACTCACTTCTAAACAATTTATAGAGTTGAACAAAAATGTACTTCACATGGACATCTCCGGTGAAGAATAAACAATTTATAGAGTTGAAAAAAATGTACTTCACATGGACATCTCCGGTGAAGAATAAACAATTTATAGAGTTGAAAAAAAATGTACTTCACATGGACATCTCCGGTGAAGAATAAACAATTTATAGAGTTGAAAAAAAATGTACTTCACATGGACATCTCCGGTGAAGAATAAACAATTTATAGAGTTGAAAAAAAATGTACTTCACATGGACATCTCCGGTGAAGAATAAAAAATTTATAGAGTTGAAAAAAAATTTACTTCACATGGACATCTCCGGTTAAGAATAAAAAATTTATAGAGTTTAAAAAAAATTTACTTAACATGGACATCTCCGGTTAATAATAAACAATTTATAGAGTTGAAAAAAATGTAATTCACATGCACATCACCGGTGAAGAATAAAAAATTTATAGAGTTGAAAAAAAATGTACTTCACATGGACATCTCCGGTGAAGAATAAACAATTTATAGAGTTGAAAAAAATTTACTTCACATGGACATCTCCGGTGAAGAATAAACAATTTATAGAGTTGAAAAAAAATGTACTTCACACGGACATCTCCGGTGAAGAATAAACAATTTATAGAGTTGAAAAAAATGTACTTCACATGGACATCTCCGGTGAAGAATAAACAATTTATAGAGTTGAAAAAAATGTACTTCACATGGACATCTCCGGTGAAGAATAAACAATTTATAGAGTTGAAAAAAATGTACTTCACATGGACATCTCCGGTGAAGAATAAACAATTTATAGAGTTGAAAAAAAATGTACTTCACATGGACATCTCCGGTGAAGAATAAACAATTTATAGAGTTGAAAAAAAATGTACTTCACATGGACATCTCCGGTGAAGAATAAACAATTTATAGAGTTGAAAAAAAATTTACTTCACATGGACATCTCCGGTGAAGAATAAACAATTTATAGAGTTGAAAAAAAATGTACTTCACATGGACATCTCCGGTGAAGAATAAACAATTTATAGAGTTGAAAAAAAATGTACTTCACATGGACATCTCCGGTGAAGAATAAACAATTTATAGAGTTGAAAAAAATGTACTTCACATGGACATCACCGGTGAATAATAAACAATTTATAGAGTTGAAAAAAATGTACTTCACATGGACATCTCCGGTGAAGAATAAACAATTTAGAGAGTTGAAAAAAAAATGTACTTCACATGGACATCTCCGGTGAATAATAAACAATTTATAGAGTTTAAAAAAAATGTACTTCACAAGGACATCTCCGGTTAAGAATAAACAATTTATATAGTTTAAAAAAAATTTACTTCACATGGACATCTCCGGTGATTAATAAACAATTTATAGAGTTGAAAAAAAAAATATACTTCACATGGACATCTCCGGTGAAGAATAAACAATCTATAGAGTTGAAAAAAAATGTACTTCACATGGACATCTCCGGTGAATAATAAACAATTTATAGATTTGAAAAAAAAATGTACTTCACATTGACATCTCCGGTGAATAAAAAACAATCCATACAGATTAAAAAAAATTTACTTCACATGTACATCTCCGGTGAAGAATAAACAATTTATATATATGAAAAAAAATGTAATTCACATGGACAACTCAGGTGAATAATAAACAATTTATAGAGTTGAAAAAAAATGTACTTCACATGGACATCTCCGGCTTCAAACTCTCTAAAACTATACGAGATGAAAATATTTCAAAAAAAATTATTTTCATCATATACGGATGCTCTACACCCGTATATGATGAATATACAGAAAATATTGTATACTGTATTGATGAATATACGGAAAATGTTCCAAATCTGTGCCACTAAGTCGATTCATAGTTTTGACGACGTAAGATACTCCCTTTTAAATAATTTATTAGGTTAATTAAAAAAAAGAAGTTAGGTGGCGCACAGGGGTATACAAAGACAGATATTTCGGATTTAAACTCTCTAAACTTCACCAATACTGCATAAGTTTAAAGAAATTCTATTTTTTATAATATGCTGGAGAAGTGTGTTTTCAGCAATTTCCTTTCCTTTAAAAATTCTAAAAAGTTCCATTTTGAAATTAAAATTTTGACTCTTTACATGAATACCAGAAAGAACGCTTGTTATTACGGTATCCCAATAATTCAAAATATATGATTTGCCATTTAAAAGAAAATTCTGCAATAAGTCTCAACCAATTTCTCCTTCCTTTACTCCCTTAAAAGGAAATTCTGAGAATGATCGTAATATCTTCACCTCGATGAGATTGGCAGGAACAGGGTACGATAACCACTTGAGGATGCCCCCCCCCCCTCCCCCGTCTTCAGAAAACATTGATAAGACATTAAATTATGAGCAAGCTTATTATTAAAAAACCGTTGGAATTAGCCATGATTAATACAATTATTATCATAGGTCTGAATATATTCTCTTTATGCATAACCTTTTCCCTACTTTCAGAAATTAAACAATATTTGATATTTTAAATTTTTTGAAGTATTTTAACTGTTTTCAGCATCATTCAGGACTAAATTAAATTTCCTTAAAAACTATTTCCCTTAATTCCAGAATCTAAAAAATATTTGATATTTTATAAATTTTTTTAAGCATATTTTAAATCGTTGCTTTGTTTCATTTGTTGAAGTATTTTTGCGATTTCACTTATGCACTATATATAATCTAAAGTTATAATCTAAGATTATAATCTAATCTAAAGATTATAAGTCACATTATCGTTATATAAGCCAAAAATAATTTTCTTAGGTAAATCTATTGTTTTTGTCAGCGTATCTGGGATGCAATTACAAAGGCAGTGACTACTATTTTGAGTTTTAAAACAGCCATTTAAAACAGAAATAATCCTAAAAATATACAAATCCACAAATTCAGCAATGTTTATAGCTTGAGGAGCTGGGATACAGTTCAAATGAAAGCAACTTGGAAAATCTACTAAAAAAATAGTATTCCCATTGTAAAGACAAAAAGTGGTGTTAATACTGCGTTTAGTTCAGAAGAGAGGATAAACTGGACTGGGTGAATTTATGGTTTGGAAGAGAAATCAGATAAAAAAAAGAAGACATACACCAATATGATTACCAATTCAATTATCTAAAATTATCTAAAATATTAAAAAAAATTTGAAGTATTTTATTCAGCACTGTTTTAAGCATATTTTAAATCGTTGCTTTGTTTCAATCCCAAAATTTCCGAAAATTTTCCAATAATGTCTTATATTTTCTATATTAATGTTGGAGAAAATTTGTTGGTGCTATTTATGTGACCCCCCCCCCACACCATCTCCCAGAAAAAACATCGGGGTGCGTGACAGACCTGAATATTTCATCTTTTCAGCTATTCTCATACTCTCAAATATGGTCTGAGGGTGAAAGGCTCGAAAAAATCGTGACCCCCCTATGAAAATATGGTTTCCTATGTGAAGGAAGCAACTTTACAACTTCAACATTACATTGCAGTGTTAGAAAATTTTCAATTTTTTATCTTTTCTATTCTTTATCTTTGACCGTGACTTTGTTTTTGAAATTTTTAATCATGAAAATATTTTCAATTATTTTCTATTCCTTAAAGGTTGGAGCCAAATAAAGTTGAAAAAAAAGTCACCTCATATTTGGTTTGAGAGTACAAAAAAAGTAAAAATCATAATAGAAAGCGAAATGTTTTTACATACTGCTAAATCTTACCTTTGTACTTTTACACATAAGAAGAACTTTGTCAAACACAAAGATATACCTGAAAAAAAAAGAATTGATATACAAAAAAACTTAGCAGAAAGGGAGAAAAAAATCAATAAGAAATATAATCAGAGATTAAACGCTCACGTTAATGCAAATTTATCGTTAGCTTCACTTAATGTATTCTGTTCATTTTCTGAACCTGGTGTGTTATTTCCATTTTCTGTAAATCGTTGCATTGTTTGATTTGTTGAGTAGTTTGCACCTTTATTTTCTTATCTTTACTTAATTTGTCTTTACTTGTACTTTAATTATCTTTATTTACTTGTCATTATATACTCGATTTTTACAGAAATAAATGTGTAATTATATTACAAAAGACAAGCCTTTTGGAGAACAGACAAAGCCAAAATTGCAAAAATTAAAAGACAGAGAGTATAATATGTTCATTGGACATAACTGTATGATGCTCAAACAAACTTGGAGAAAATACAGCAGTGATTTACTGTATGAGGATGTATGGAGATGCAATAGCTTGGGACACTCCGTCCGGATTGGCAGTGCATACCGGGTCTACCCGGGCAGGCAGTACCTACCAGGTCTGTCCGGGTAAGCAGAGCTACTCTATTAAAAGAAGTATATATACCCTCCAGCCTTCTTCTAAATATGTATTTTAGATTCAATTACTTTCTTTGTCCTTTTGGCCGTTTTTCATTAGTTAGGCCTATCCTGACGGGTCAAACAGAAAGAATTACCCACTAACGAAATTTAAAACTTACATAATCATTCGCGGATAAAATATTAGGCATACGGGGAACAACTCTTCCTCCCTGAGCTGTGCAAAAATACAGTAAAATTAGATAAGGAAAAAAATAATAAAAGCCCAAAAAACAAACAAACGTTTACATATTTCCTGGCAGATTTGCAGAGCTAAGATCTAAGCAACGTAACACTGTAATGCCCTTAGGAAGAAGCAGAATATGTGAGATATTTTAAGGTATTCTACCTAAATTGAATAACAAGGTTTCAAAAAATTGGGTTTCGTTTTTTAGTAGTTCAGGTGTAAATGTATATACCAACTATAGGAAGGCCTTTTTCTATGATTTGGTAGTGTCCATACTATATTTGAAGTAAGTTGCTTACCTATACCTCCAGTTTTAAACATTAGGCATAATAGATCGCAAAGAAATATGGGGAAAAGGGGTTCCAAACTATCATGAACTAATGTATGGACAAGCAAGTCCAGTTCCTCTATCCAAAACACAGGTTCAGCAAAAAGACCGGTTTCTCTGTAAACAATTTACCGAGCGACTACGATAATTAACGATTATGTGAGATTCAAAAAACACTACAAGTAATATTAAATTCATATTACGTGTAATATTACGCTAAAAAATTTACGTTTTATTACGTGTCGCTAAAAATCTCCCATACATAATTAGTTGCCTATTTAACAAGGACTTACTACTGCAGCAAATGCTTATAAAAGCGAGTAATACTTCATTTGGAAACCGGATTTCACGCTCCAGCTGCCAAAGCTTACATGTTCATTCCGCTGCCAGTCACATAAAAAAAAGATGGCACTCACATAAAAAAAGATGTGGACGATTCGGAGCTCAAATAGTCGGTTCTCTGGCTAGAAAAATTGTAAAATCTCAAATAAGTAAAAGCTTTCTATTAATGCATGAGTAAAAATGGCAAATTGTATTCAAAGGTTTTTTTTTTCGTTGCCCGTAAAACTGAGATAGTAATCTCAAGACTTTTAAAAAAAATTCAGAAGAAGAAGAAACAATAAAATAAAAAAATTGCTTCGCTCAAGCAACTTTGAAGGCAATCCGTCAAACCCTAACCAGGGCAGGACAATTCTCGACAAGATTTTTTATGTACCTCTATAAGTTGTAGGGCCTACAAAGACGGTAACACTAATGCCACCGCTTTCATCATCGTCATTTTTTTAGTGTTGCCACTAGACCTTAGAAAATTAGCACAAATGAACTTGAAAAAGGGTAGGCTAAATTAGTAGAGGTGTTACACTGGTTAGCAATCAAACTCATATCTTTTTTTTCAGATGTGAGAAAGGATACACACTTAATCTCAAAGTGCCATCCACTTTCTACTTTCATCTACTTTCTTTCATCTGAACAAACCATCACCGACGTTTCGTCTCCTTTGAATGAAGGGACGTTCTCCCAAATCGAGCAAGCAGAACGTAGGAGTCGTCGCATCTACGCCCGTTGCATCTCTGTCGGAGCCTCAACCTCGACGAGATACGCATCAAAATCAAACTACCCGACGAATATTTATTCCTCCTCTCACAATAATCATTCGAACAAAAGCTAGTACGATGCCCTAGTTATATTTCACATTACTTTTTAATACGATGCTATAGTAATATTTAAAGAGGTTTCCTAGATGGTTGAGATAATTTGCTTTCTATAAGACATACCGGCCGGAATTTACATAACAATTTCGCTTTGTTGCTTTCACTTGACATAATGCTCTGTCACGAACTTCTCTTCAGACTATAAAAGCCCCTTTTATGTTTTATTTTTCTCACAAAAATTCAGTTTTCTTTTACCAAGATAATCCCAATAGACATACGAGCAGAAATTTCTAAAACGAGCTGAATATTCTACGAATGAATAAGATAAACCCGAAAACAAATAAATTTAATTTAAGAGTATAACTAAACTTAAACGAACAGAACTAAGTATAGTGTTACCGTCTCCAAAGTCCTTCAAAAGATTCGAGTATTATTTGCACTTTACTACTCCTTTCACATGTAACGAAAACGAATTGGTAAATCATTTACTGACCCGTCAGTTCCAAATATCCCGAGGCTGGGGGTTGCCCCCTTTGATCAAACTTTTCACTTTGATTCGACTTTTTTTGCTTCTATTTGATTCGGGAGGGGGCGCTGTAATTAATTTTGCACTAGGAACCACCAATCCTAGGAACGGCTCTGGCCACTTGGCAAAATATTTTGTCGCAAACTTCGCTTAGAGTACGAAAGCCATTTTTATCTTCCTTGTCTCCCAAAGAATTGGGATTTTTTTTACCAAGATACAACCAACAGTCATAGCCAACACAGACCAAATAAATGCTTAATTGTGAACTGATTACGCTTAATTAAACTAATTATGCTTAATTATGAACTGCCCTTGTGTCGCTCATTACCTTGGTTTAATTCTGTTATTTTCATCATGGCATTTGATCTTAATTTCCCCGTCTCGAAGCAGTCTTCCATAGTCTTTTAAAGTCGTTCCCTCTGGCATTTCTAAGTCAGATATGCTAGCCTAAAATGAAACAAAATAAGAAAAAATAAGAACAAAAAAAAAAAAAAAAAAAGAGAAATATGGTGAAATATGAGAAATATGGAAATATAGTGAAAAATGAGAAATATGACAATCAGGTAAAGACCCCGAAGGATATAATTGGCTTAGATAAACCAAAAATTTTTGGACAATTTACTTGAAATTAACCCCTTTGTGGACCTCAGAACAAGGATTTAGTTTATACAAAACCCAAACCAAAACCACCAAAACCCTTCAACAAAACCATGAGAAATTTCTTTTCTTAAAAAAAAAGCTATAAATCACACAAGAAATAGCAGAATGCAGTAGCAGTTTCGTTTTTCAACCATAGTATATTATGAAAGAAAAAAACTGTAAGATAAGAAAGAAAAATTGAACAATCAGAAAGAAGAAAATCAAACATATTTCACGAGCTTGGGAGAGAAAAACGGCTCAAATAGAACATAAGTCTTTGAGCAATTTTAATAATTGAGTAAAATACTTGAATAATTTCATATTCATTGGTATTCAAGTTTTTCCTTTTTTTTCTGAGCTCAGAACAAGGATTTAAATTGTCTGAATTTTCCTTAAAATCTTGAGAAATTTTCTAAAAAGAAGTGAACTTCGAACAATAAATACTAAAATGCAGTTACACATGTGTTTTTCACCCTGCATAAATCACAGAAGAAATAAATTTAAAATGAAATATAAAAAATTAAACCATAAGAGCAAAAATATCCTTTGCTTATACTATTCATTGATTAGTAAATAAAATAAAACGTAATTAAAAAAAGGAAAGTAAATAAAATACAAAATCGTCATAAAATACAATAAAATACGTTATAATAAAATACAAACTCTGTTTAAACTATTAGAAGATATCAATTTTTGATATCTAATAGATAGATACGGGACTCATTTTTTAATGAGTCCTTTTCTGAAAACTCTTCAGGTATGAATGGACCAAGTATGGACCCAAGGAACCAAAGACGGGCCCATAAAACATGTTTCTATTGTGGTGTCCTTACAAATTGGACTCATTGAATTTTTCTTTTGGTTGTAAATTTTCTTCTGCTAATGTTTTTTCATTATTTAGTTCGTCAACAACTATGTAGCACTTCAAACAAATTTCAAAAATTTGGGAAGTATAAATAGAAAGAAGAGAAAATGATGTTAGTTTTGTTTTCATGTCTCAAAAAAATTTAATGAGTCCATTTTTTAAGGACACCCCAATAGAAACATGTTCCATGGACCCATTTTAGATCCCTTGAACCCATGGACCCATATTAGGTCCATTCATACCTGAAGGGTTTTCAAAAATGGACTCATTAAAAAATGAGTCCCACATTTATCTATCAGATATCTGAAATTGATATCTCCTAATAGTTTAAACAGGGTTCGTTAATAAACCAATAAAAATCAGGCTAATTTCTGATTATAAAGAGAAATATGTATAAAGAAATTGATTGAGAAATATTGAGAAATTGAATTTGAATTTAAAACAGTCCATTCATGTCTTTGGGAATCAACAGATTGTTGATGTTTAAATTTTTACGGACGAAAGCGTTGTCAATATTAATTAATCGGTTTTGCTGCACTGCCACAGGAATTTCGTTATTTTGAAATAACCAAAAGAAAAATATTATTGAGTCCATTTTTAAAGGACCCCACAATAAAACATGTTCCATGGACTCAGCTTGGGTCCCTTCGACCCATGGACCCATATTAGGTCCATTCATACCTGAAGACAAAGATTTTTTAAAACTTTCTTTTGGTTGTTTCAAAATTACGAAATTCCTATGGCAGTACTATATTTTCGTAAGGATTGCCACGTTAAATCGTGAAAACAAGGATGCAAAATCGATTAATTAACATTGACAACGCTTTCGTCCGTAAAAATTCCAACATGAACAATCTGTTGATTACCAAAGACACACATCTTCAAAGGAAAGCTGCACTTTATTAAGCCGCTTAATGTCACATATTTTAAGCTTTTTTGCTGAATTTTACCCACATTTCGGTTTTCAAATGCGCTACCCAGGGGCATAATTTGCTATGGGACAGGGGGAGGCAACTGCCCCTCCCAGAAATGGGTCCCCCCCCCCCAGCAGAAATTTAGTTTCTTCCAAAATCTTGTCAAAACTAAGATAAAACTACATAATTCAAGCATCATCAGAAACATATCAGTTTTTTTAGTACATATTTACCTTTATAGTACTATAAAGTACCTTTACAGTACTAAATAGTACCTTTATAGTACTAAATAGTACCTTTATGATACCAAATGACTTTTTTAGTTCTACTGTCATTTTCACTTGATTTTCGAAAACAGTCTCCAACTCTCCCCCCCCCAAGATTTTGAAGAAAATACGCCATTGGTGGCGCCAATACTACCAAAAATGCATATTGAAATTTTTTTAATTAAAAATTTAATTTTCAGTTTCTCCCAATTTTCATTTTATATGGTTGTATAGGATTCCACTTAACTACTTAAAACAACCAGATTTCGTTTTTACCCTTGGTGCCCTAACAATTAGCACATACATAGATTTTAAATTCGTACTCGTTAAGTCTTTTCTTTAATTAATAACAGTATGTGGTAAGTCAGAAAAATTCGTATACTTTTAAATTTGTATACAATACGTGCGGTAAGACTTGCATGCGCATTCTTTTCGTTGTTTAGCTAAAGGACAGCAGTTCCTGTTGAATTTAATTCCTTTTATACTAAGAGGCAGATCTGCGACATTAAGGGACTAGAATTTCTTTACCTGACCGACATCACCTTGCCGCAGAGACTACTCTAAATTTCACTAAATACTCGTAAGTATATTCTATAATATACCAATGGCCGTATCCAGGATTTTTGTTCGGAGGGGGGGGGGACAAAAAACTTTACAAAACATGACTAAAAGCTGTTTACGTGTATTTTTGTTACATCTATACGAGTTGGAAAAAACTTCGGGAAGGGCTCAAAGCGAGTACCCCCCCCCCTCGGAAACAGCTTTGAGTAACCTCACCTGGATATCATTTATGATTTGTATAGTTTCGTTGTCACGTTTCACTTCATTGATGTACTCTGCCACGTCTAGCATTCCATTATAAGCTTTTTCTAAACCACTATATTCTTCATGGGTCTAAAAAATGAGATAATAGGGATGAATAAAAATGAAGATTATATATTAAATCCTGATCAAACTTACATTCTTCTGAGTAACTCTACAAAGGTAAAAATAACAGTTCAAATAGGGACAAATGCTTTTATTATACAGTGAAAATAATGACACAATCTCTAGATATTGTTTTCACTGTCTAATAAAAGGATTTATCCCTTTTTAAACTGTTATTTGAACGCCATGGAAAAGCAGTATGGTCTTCGGAAATACTTAAGCTTTAAAAGGCTGTCCAATATCAAAGAGATAACTTGCTAATCTGTGCATAACATAATAACTTATAACCCGCTTAGAAAGAAATAACGAAACAGTAAGGTACGGTAAAACAGAAGATGAAAATACAGCAAATGAACTTAACATGCGACACTGCAATGTTAAAACTAGAAACATTACACAAAAATCAAATGGTAATCAACACTAGGAACTAGGGCCACTAGGATTAACTAGGACCAAATAAATGAAAAAAGGGATAAGGGGTCACTAAACTTTAAGCTCCCCGTGGTTAAGTTAAGCCAATGATGCATTAATAATAGAACGTTATTGAGATACCTATTACAAGTTCCTTGGATCGATTGGAGAAGCCTGAGAGGCTTCTCAAAATATCCACAACGGATTTTTATGTCCGGCATATGTAAAAATAGTCCTAGCCGAGTGGTTAGCGCTCTGGATTTTAAATCCTGAGGTCAGAGGTTCGAGTCCTGGTGTCGCTGGCTTTTTGGTTTGGAACGGGGGTCAATGATGTGACCCTGTAAGCTCAGCCAGAGTCGACCCAGCTCTAAATGGGTACCTGGGGAAATCTGGGGGGAAAACACGGGGAGTGTCGGATGATTTACACCCAACCACGCACTGCACTCCCGGCCGAAGGCATTGAATTAGGAGATCGGTACCTGCGCAACGCATGCGAAAACGTTTTTTAAATGTAAAATCCTTTACTATATATATATATATATATATATATATATATATATATATATATATATATATATATATATATATATATATATATATATATATATATATATATATATATATATATATATATAAAAATATATATATATATATATATATATATATATATATATATATATATATATATATATATATATATATATATATATATATATATATATATATATATACTAAACAATAATATATTTACTGTATATTAAACAAAACAATATATATATATTAACAATAATATATTAAAAAATAGTATATTTACTAAAGAATATATCATCAATTTGTTTAAAAATGAAAAGGAAAAAAGTTTCCAAATTTTATTTGACTATTTGTCCATGGCCTTTTGGATGAAATAAAACGCATTATTATTTCGTAATATCGCTATGGGTATTTCCAATTGACGCACGGGATCAAAGCCCAAAGGTTTCAATTTTTGTATAGCCTATGTATGTACAGCTTGTAACTGCTTTTACCGAGCTTTAACAGCCTGATTGATTCTGAATTGGCATAGCAAAACAAATTATTTTAAATCACAAGTGCCGACAACCAAAGTTTTTTTTTTTTTTTTAATGGGGCTACTTTGATAGAATATTTTAAGTTTTACAGATATGGAGAAGTTAATCTAGTAGTGGCTCGGTGGGATTGATCTAAGCTTGGTAATACGGGATCCAGGGTTCAAATTCAGCTGCAGCAACCCATTACAGGGCCTGGAATTTGATTCCAGTGATGAAAATACACGAAAGCGTCTCCATAACAATCCAAACAAGACGCACAAGAAGGAAGATGAAACAGAAGTAATCTTAAGAACATCATCTTATGCCCTAATTCAAGCTGTGGACCCTTTCCTAAGTTTCATTCACCTAAAAGCACAAAAATTCCTTTTATTCACGCAAGTCTTGTCCACTATAAGACTGTAAAAGAGCAAAAACTATGATATTAAGGACGCAGACATTATCGTGCATTTGTCGGTGTTCATAAGTTTCCAGACACACCAGGTCGATAACAGTTTCAGGCCTCATAACCTGGGGGGGGGGGGTATACCACAGGAGTAAAACATATAAAATAGGAGGAATTTAATTTCAGATGTCAAAAAACTAGGGGGCAGGTGCCCCCTCCCTGCCCAGGTCTAGAATCGCCACTGCAAAAGGCCGTAGGTTTGCACTGAAGACGATATCAGCTTTCTTCATACAGAACTTTTTTTTCAACTTTGGACAGGAAACTAAAGCTACTACTATATTCCTAGGTCATACTTTCAATTTTAAACATAGTTCATTAATTATAAATGAGCTTATAATAAGTGCACACATCAACACTGCACGGAGGTCGGGAGGTATCTTTGGAATTATTTCCAAAGGGTTAGAAATATCGCAAAACTACGTTTTAAGGGTGAAGATTCTCAATGGCCGGAACCATTTCTCTGAACTGGTCAATCCATATGCTGCAAATTTTGACAGTTTGAATATCTTTAAATCCCTTTTCTTTGAAATGAAGATTATAGTAAACAGAAAAATTAAACAGAAGAAACAAAAACACTAATGAGATGAAAAATCTGAAAAAAAATACACACACATCCAGCAGCATGCAATGGATAGCGTCTCTCTACGAAAAAAAAAAGTTGCCTTTACTAGTTTTTGGTATGCTATTTTTCTGCAATGATCAGGTTTTAATGCTAGGGTTGGCGAAAAATACTTGGCAAACATTCAGAGGATCTTGAGCCATGAAAAGGCTTCCGTTGGCATTGTAGGAGATGAGGAGAGAGACTGGCTGAAGATCGCTGGGGAAGTTACAGCCGGCATATTGAAGCATTTGTCGGACGTAATTCCAAAGTCCACTGGTGCCGGGCAGGACAGTTTTTCGTCTGGTTCCCGTCGTAAGGTTTTAATGTTTTAACGTAAGAAGATACTTATGCTATGGTTTGATAATTGATACTAAGCATTATCCATGGACTGAATTACATTTTCAAATTTGCTTTGCATTTTTTTAGACTGAAAAATACTTTGAAAAGACTTCTCAGAATGCAAAAATGCGAAAAGTTTGCTGCTCTTAAAGCAAGTTAAGATAATCAGAGGCAACGCTGTAGCGTTGCCTATAGTAAAGGCCATACGGCTCAAATGTTTTATTATTTATTGGTATTTTCCCCAGAGGCACTTCATACGGAAGGGGTCGTCGTAGAAACTTCAAAGGGGGCTCATTCGATTAGAAATCGAGAGTTCTAGTGCCCTTTTTAACAGTCGAAAATGATTGGTGGGCAACTAGCCCCCCTCCCCACGCCCATCATTCCCCTAAACACATCCAATTAAAATTTTGAGATAGCCATTTTCTTCAGCGTAGTTGATTTCCAGATAGAAAATATATTTTTGATGAGGACACTCCCCCACAGCCCTCCGGGCAAGAGTTTTAAGTTATGACCTGGGGGCATATAAGGTTTTTATAGAAGGCATTGTCGTAGAAACTTCAAAACAGGTTCATTCGATTGAAATTTCAACGGGCTAGTGCCCTTTTTAATAGTCGAAAGTCATTAATGGGCAACTAGCCCCCCCCCACACCCATCATTTCACCCAACACATGCGATCAAACTTGTCAGAAAACAGTTTTGTTCAGCATCATTGATTGCAAGTGAAAAAATATGTTTTTGATGAGGACACTCCCCCAGAACCCTCAGGGCCAGGGCTTTAAGTTATACCCGGGGGGCATATAAGGTTTTTATATAAGGCGTTGTCGTAGAAACTTCAAAAGGGGCTCATTCGATTGGAAATCGAGATTTCTAGCGCCCTTTTAAATAGACAAAATTGATTGGAGGGCAACTAGCCCCCCCCCCCCCACGCCCATCATTTCCCAAAACACATCCAATCAAAATTTTGAGATAGCCATTTTGTTCAGCATAGTTGATTTCCAGATAGAAAACATAATTTTGAGGAGGAAACACCCCCACAACCCTCAGGGCAAGAGTTTTAAGTTATGCCCTGGGAGCATATAAAGTTTTTATAGAAGGCGTTGTCATAGAAACTTCAAAACAGGCTCATTCGATTGGAAATTCAAAGGGCTAGTGCTCTCTTTAATAGTCGAAAGTGATTTGAGGGCAACTAGCCCCCCCCCACGCCCCTCATTCCCCCAAACCCATCCAAGCAAAATTTTGAGATAGCCATTTTGTTCAGCGTAGTTGATTTCCAGATAAAAAATATGTTTTTGAGGAGGACACTCCCCCTCAACCCTCAGGGCAAGGATTTTAAGTTATGCCCTGGGAGCATATAAGGTTTTTATAGAAGGCGTTGTCGTAGAAACTTCAAAAAAGGCTAATTCGATTGCAAATTCAAAGGGATAGTGCCCTTTTTAATAGTCAAAAGTGAATGGAGGGCAACTAGCCCCCCCACCCCGCCCATCATTCCCACAAACACATCCAATCAAAATTTTGAGATAGCCATTTTGTTCAGCGTAGTTGATTTTCAGATAGAAAATATATTTTTGAGGAGGACAATCGCCCACAACCCTTAAGGCACGGGTTTTAAGTTATGCCCTGGGGGCATATAAGGTTTTTATAGAAGGAGTTGTCTAAGAAATTTAAAAAAAGGCACAATCGATCGGAAATTCAAAGTGATAGTACCATTTCTAATAGTTAAAAGTGATTGAAAGGAAACTAGCCCCCCCCCCACGCCCATCATTCCACCGCACAAAAACAATAAGAAATTGTAGACAGCAAAGTTGTTCAGCGTAGTTGATTTTTAGATAAAAAATATGTTTTTGAGGAGGACACTCCCCCACAACCCTCAAGGCAAGGGTTTTAAGTTATACCCTGGGGGCATATAAAGTTTTTATTGAATGCGGTGTCGTAGAAACTTCAAAAAAGTCTCATTCGATTGGAAATTCAAAGGGCTAGTGCCCTTTTTAATAGTCAAAAGTGATTTGAGGGCAACAAACCCCCCTCTCACGCCCACTTTTTCCTCAAACACATCCAATCAAAATTTTGAGACATCCATTTTATTTAACGTAGTTTTAAGTTCTGGAAATTAGGTCTTTAAGGATGATAACTCCCCCACAGCCCTCAGGGCAAGGGTTGTAATTTAAGGATTCTCTGAATCCTTCCAAATATTTCTTATGGAAGGGATGCTCGTATAAACTTTAGATAGGGCTCATTTGACTGAAAATTGAAAGTTCTTGTTCACTTTTTAAGAGTCGAAAGAGATGGGAGGGTAACTAGCCCCCCCCTCTTCCACGCCCTAAATGCATCAGATAAAAATTTTGAGATAGACATTTTGTTAAAATAATTCAAAGTTCTGATAACAAAAAACCGGTGTCGACACAGCCCACCAGGGCCCGGGGGTAGGCGTTGTAAGTTATGCCCAGGGGGCATAAAAACAATCAAACAATCATTAAATAAACAATCAATGAAAACAAACATACATTAGATATTAATATAAATTAATAAATTAATTTAATGCTGATATTAATGTAAATTAATCAGTAAATTTCTGCTGGGTGGAATTTAACGCGGGAGAATTATCAGCAGGAAAAGAAAATGTTCTTTGAGGGGGGAAGGAATTTCTCAGGGGTGGGTTTTCCAAATGTAAATTATTCAGGGAGGGGACGACTAAACCCATTCGATAACATTCTAAATTTAACATCTGAAAGTAACAGGAATAAAGAATCAACGGAAATGTCAGAGATAGCACTTCAGGTTCCTTTAGACGATTTTGATCGTGTCTTTTGAAAAAAGACATTTTCAAAAGACAAATTATTTTCATTTGTATTACTTTCTCTGTGGCTGCTCAATTATGCATGTGAGGGGATAGACTTTCCCCCTTCTCTGTCTACGCTAAGGTTTCAGTTTTTATCTCAAGGCTAAAAATAAACGCAATGTGATAAAAGTATAACTCAAAATAACATATATAGAATAATATATACAAATAACACGGAACAATTAATCAAAATTGCATATTATTAGTTTAGGCTCACCCAAATGATGGCCCAGGGGGCTCACCATTCCACAATCTATGAAATCAATCCTGCAATAAATGAAAATATAAAGTATTTTTGAGTATTTTAACGTCTTCCACAACTCAAACGGTCCAACATTCTACAGCCCAATTAATCTGTCTAATCGCCTAAATCGGGAACAGATGAGATAAGTAAAGGTCCGCCCAGTTTTGGATGAGTTTGCCGTTTCCCCCTCTCCCTCTTCCACTGTCGACGCTAAAGTTTTCTTCTTTGTTCCACGCGCACCACCCGCAACCCCAACGCATTAGTAATGTAAAAATTTGCATTGGAAGAGCACAAAGTAAATCCCTTATAATTATCCAATTATAAGATTAAAATACATACTCTGTGATAGATGCACAATTGCTTTTGCACACAAAATCCTATTAAGGTCAATTCAAAACAGTCGTGATCCCTTTGTGTCAGCAAGTGAAATGGTCTAAACCCCCTTATTGGAGCTATTTTTTTAATCCATTCATTGTTGTCAATCGCTGTCCACAAGTTATGCAAGCTGTCTATTGTTCATATATAAGGTTTTTATCAAAGAGGTAATCGTATAGACTTTAAAAACCTCATTCGATTTAAATTGCAAGTTCTAGATCCGTTTTTTAAAGTCAAGAATAACCGGACAGTAAGAACCCCCCCGCCCCCCCACACCATTAAAACTTGAAACCTTTTGCAATCAAAAACGAAGTAGGTTTTTGGCTTCTGCAGTGAGGCGATACCCAAACTCTTGTTTGTAGTTATTTTTATTCGATTCAAACTTGATTTGCATATTCAATTTAAGTTTAGCTCGTTTTAAGATTTATTTATTCATTTGCATTAATATTTATTCTATGTTTTTTTGCATTCCTTGTGCATTCCATTCTGTTCGTTTAAAATTTCATTTATACTGTAATAGCAAAATATTTTTTTTTGGTTTAAGCTTGATTTTCACATTCAATCTCAGCATTACTCGCTTTAAGATCTATTTATTCATTTATATTGTTACTTCTTGTAGGTTTTTTGTTATGATTGTTTATTTAATTTCTGTTCGTTTTGGGTTTCATTTATTCTTTAATAGTAATTTCTGGTCGTTTTGAGTTTGAATTTTAACAGGTATTTGTATCTCCTGAGCTTAAGTTTAAAATGGCCTTTACTTTTCTTTGAAAAACTTATTTTTCAGAAAGTTTTTTTTTAATTAATTCTATAAAAAGATCTCTAAGCAACCAAAAGTCTAGTGTGGTGAATTTTTAGATCTGGAGCGGTGAATGGATAGGTCAGAAACTAAAAAATCAAATGATCTAAGTTTCTTGTCCTTTCAATGTCCGATAAAGTAGAATTCATGTCGCAAAATCGCATATTTCATATGTATAATAAACATGTATAATAATAATAAACATATATATAAAATATGCATATTTCATATGTATAATAAGTTTTATTGACTAAACTCACATCAAAATAAACTCCCCCAAGAGAGCATACAGCTCAAAGGACTGGGGATAAACTCCTGAATGAAATCAATTGCACTATTGCTATAAAATAAAAAATAAAAATAATAAAAACGATAAAAAGTTAAAAAAAACATATATACATCAAAACACAAATAAATAAAAACAAATATACATATAAACAAATAGATAAAAATCAAAACAAATAAATAAAAAAAGGCACGAATAAAAAGAAGGATAAAACACCCTATCCTAGGAAAACTAAAACTCTGAAGAGAAATGAGCAGTGGTTCTTAAACTGTGGTACGCGTATCCCTTGGATGTACGCACAATTTTTTTAGGGGGTACGCGGTCGGCCAACAAAAAATAAAACAACCCATTAACTCTAGGACTGGCAATTTTATTTATATTTCAAAAATAGTTTACTTAGTACCGGTAACTGAGAAGGGGTACCTAAAATGTTTTTTGGGTAAAAAGGGATACAGTGTCTAAATAAGTTTGAGAACCACTGGTCTAGACCATCAGAGAAAGGAAATAATAAAATCCCCAGCCAGGGAAAGATAATGCATTTATTAGTGTATTAAAATATGGTCGCACTGTCTTTCTGTAGGGATAGCAATACTAGCATTTGATTCTTCACTCCTCGAATATTCGAAAAATTATTATCTGCCCCGTTTCAGAGGCAACGCTGTAGTGTTGCCTATAGTAAAGGCCATACGGCTCCAATGTTTTATTTATTTATTTTTTTTTCCAGAGGCACTTCATACGGAAGACGTCGTCGTAGAAACTTCAAAGGGGGCTCATTCGATTGAAAATCGAGAGTTCTAGTGCCCTTTTTTATAGTCGAAAATGATTGTAGGGCAACTAGCCCCCCCCCCCGCCGATCATTCCTAGAAATGACACCCCTATCATTTATACCCCCCGACTACAAGGAGCTATTGCAATTAGGCTCCCTGGTAGCAATAATAGCTCACGATTCTTCACTCCTAGACTATTCAAAAAATTATTAGTTCAAAACGTAAACGGTATCTCTCCTGTTTTTTCTAGAAATGACATCCCATCTCTTATAACTCCCGGCTATCGGGAACTATTGCAATAAGGCTCCCTGGTACCAATGCTAGCTCCCAATTCTACACTCCTCGAATATTGAAAAAAAAATTCAGTTCAAAACGTAAACGTTATCTCCCCTATTTCCCTAGAAATGACATCCCATCTCTTAAAACTTCCGGCTATCGGGAGCTATTGCTATTAGAATCCCTGGTAGCAACAATATCACCCGATTCTTCACTCCTTGAATATTCGAAAAATTATCGGTTCAAAACGTAAACGTTATCTCCCCCATTCGCCTAGAAATGACGTCCCTATCTCTTTAGTGCTCGATTGTAACAAAAAATGTATGATTTTCTTAAAAAAGAGTACTAACGTGTCTTACAAAAAGTTCGTAATGATGAAATAAGGAGCGACACGACCCAATAGTAACCGAAGCTCGGTTACTAATTTGCCAGACTTACATAAAGGAGACAATATTCTCAAAAATTCAAGCGACCTGAAAACCATACCCTCATATTCATCATTTTAGAAAACCCTTTTTCAGAGATTTCAGCTCCTGTCTACAAAAATGAGGATTTTTTTGCCTAAAGAAAGATCACGGATGCGTATTGATTTATTTATTTTTCAGGGGTGATCGTACGGAACCGATGATCCTAGAAGATCGAGGGAGGGCTCATTTGAACAGAAATCAAAAGTTATCGTGCCCTTTTTAAGTGACCAAAAAGATTGGAGGGAAACCAGTCCCCCTTACAGACATCCGATCAAAATTTTGAGACACCCATTTGATTCAGCATAGCTGAAAGGTCAAATAACTATGCCTTTGGGGATGACGTGCCCCTCATACTCCCTGGAGAAGGGGCTTCAATTTACACAATTTGCTCATTGTTCACAATGTGCCACACTGTTCACAACGTCATATAGTATTTGTTATTGGGAAATATACATTTTTTTTTTCAGGGAGAAATTTTCTGCAGGGGGGGGGGGGGGATTTCCATGGGGAGAATTTCCGGTGGAAAGGAAATTTTCAAGGAGGGATTTTACGAGGAAAATTTTACACTGGAGGGAGGAAAAAAATTTCCTAGAATGATTTGAAAAATGGTCAGAAATTAAATGAAAAAACAAGTTTTTTCAGCTCAAAGTGAGGAGCAACATTGAAAATTAAAACCAACAGAAATTATCCTCTATATGAGACAGGCTACCTCTTCCTCGACCCTCGCTCTTTACATTAATGCTCGAATTTTCATGACCTTTGCGAAAGACTGCTCAAACATAGGAGTGGCTGAATTTGAATGAAAAGCATTTTTAAAGAACTTAAAAGCATTTTAAAGACTTTAGCGTAAAGGGCGATGGTTAATAAAAGAGCAGTCCCGGTATAGGGAATAATTTCTGTTCGTTTTAAGTTTCAATGTTGTTCATTACTTTCAGTTGAAAGACTTTTTTTTAAATTCAATTTTTGGTAAGACCACACAAGCTAGACATAAGAGTAAAAACAAGACAATTAACAGTCATAGAAAATAAAAAATGATAAGATGGTCCCAGGCCATTGATGGCGCATAGAGTGTTATATTGCGGGCGCATAGGGCGTTAAATTGACATTTCAGCAGCTGGGTCTTCTTTTTACAGGTAGGTAGCAAGCATATTGCCTAGCCTTGTGACAACTAGGATCGAACCCCGCACCCGTATTGCCATGGCCCAGTATGGCCATGGGTGCCCGAAACAGAAAATACAGATATTTGGGCAAGGACATCCACTGAACTCTTTTAAATACAACAGAAAAAAAACAGAAATAAAAAAGGAAATAAAAATAAAAGATATAAAAAATCAAGTAAAGGAAAGAAACAAAAACAAGAAACAAATTTGAAAAGCCAAACGGCAAAAAAAGATTTAAAACGAAAAAAACTCTCGCTTGAGTAATAAGAAAGGAAATAGTTGCATTTTTCCTCTTTTTTGCATTTCACTTCAGTCTAGCATGCGTGTTGGCAGAACTAAGTTACAACTGGAAAATAACTCCTAAACGTTGCAACACGTAAAAATCGGCGCGTCAGCTTTGCTAAGCACAAATGGTACTGTATTTTTTACTTTTACTTTACAAAAGATTGAAACAACTTTTGCCAAAAGAGCATTTAAAATTTATCTGTGCACTCTTAGCGTTTTATTTTTAGTTTATACTCAACCGATGATATAATACCAACTTCAGTCACGCCAATTTTTTTATTTTAACCTTGCCTTAAAGGGTCACGCACCATGGTGGGCTGATGTGATAAACCAACGGCTCCTCAGCCCGAACGCTAACCCAAATGATGCCTTCTCCCTAACTCTGGATAGGACCACCTGGAGAAGACTGACGGTGCTGTCATCTAGTTTCCCCTACGCAGAGCAAGAACTTTAAGTCAATTCAAGTTAAAAGGCGTTTTAAAGGGAAGACCTAATTTTGCCAAAAGGGTGTAAGTGATATTTTACTTTCAATACTTGGATTTCGCTTTACTTTTGCTTTAAAAAAAACGACCAATCAACTTAATAATACTACTTAATTAAATTAATTAATTAATTAATAAAAATCCTCATAAAAAATGAGGATTGTATCTTAACAGAAAGAGAAAAATAAAGCTTTACGTATCTTATAGAATTTTATTGTTCTTCAGATAAATACTGAAAATTCACTCCTGGTTTTGCCCTCCTCCCCCGACAAAATCTTGCGTACACCCATAGCAGCATTGTCTGGAAAAATAAACACGTGCATTCCCAAATGTTATATCTATACCGAATTTATTATTTATTTATTATGATAAAACAGAATTAAGTCCGCGCCTTCTCTGTCTTAAAAATAAATTTCAGGAATGCTTCGCACCTCTACATGATGGTAAGAATCTCTTTAAACTGCACTAAAAGCTAGAATGACATCTCCTTTTTTCAAACTAAAGAGATTACAAGAATTGCCAATTGAGGTTTTAAAGTTTTATTTAGCTATCAATTTTCTACATTTATAAATAAACAGAATCAATATGACAGAAAAATAAAAGCCCTTTAAAGAATTAAAACTAAATTGATCATCAGAAATCTACCTGTTTTAAGAACATGTTTGTTTTGGGAAATTGATGGTATTTTAAAAAAAGGAACAGTTGTTTGAAAGATATCAGAAGGGAGTTCGAATGGAGAAAAAACTGGGGTAACAATTCTTGTTTGCATTGTATAACGAACCTGATTTTCGCAATTTTTGTCTTTCTTTTTATAATTCAAGAGCTAACCTCATAAACTTCGTTATTTATTTCAAAAATTGAAATTTGACACAAGAGTGCCACCTTTCCCTAACATTAAAAAAGTAAAAAATAAAATAAGAATAAAGAAAAATAAACCAAAACAATACCATAAATAAAGACAGAAACATGAAAACAAAGTATATTTCCTATCGTATACCACTATCCTCAAAAAGCATATTTATTATTATTAAGCATTCTGTTTATTTTAACTTGAGATTTTTCACAAGTAAATTTTTAGATATTGTAAAATTTACAGTGACAGCCCGGATCCCTAATACTGATTAGGCATTGGGATGGAAAAGCCTGTGGTTCGACTATATTTATAATCATGGATTTTTATTAATTTCATATTAATAATTAAGTTTTGTTAATTAAGTAGAATTATTACGTTGATTGGTCAAGTTATTTTTTTACAAGCTAAATTCACAAAAACTAAAAAACCTGTGTGTTTGAAGATTATTAATTCCTTTTCAGGATGTGGGGACTTCGAATGAGAAATGTAGCTTTAGTTTTGGATTGGATTTCGCTCCTTTTTTTTCCTGCCCCCCCCCCTTGCTTTCTCTGCTCTCTGCTTTCCTGCCTGCTCTCTGCTTTCCTGCCTGCTCTCTTCCTGATTCGTGTTATTTTTGTCGGAAGATGTTTAAAGAATTGAGTGTTACTCACCAGTTACTTATGTATTAAGCTGAAACATCGGGTTCATTCCTGCGTTAGCTGGAGTTGTAATTTTAATGTTATTACCCTGTATTAATAAAGGTAATAAATAAAGACTTTTTTCTAGAGCATACATTTCATTTGATTTTGTTCGGCAACACGTTTTGCATATTTATACCAGCAAATTATTCTATCCTATCGACAAGAAAATTAAACTGTCAGGTGTTTTTTGTTTTGTTTTTTCGCACTGACATCTTCAGCAAAATTGTAACAATTCCAAGTATTTGTGACTTCATTCATATGAAAAACGTTAAAAAAAATTTGACTATAGTAAAACCCTCCCATCGAAAAATTCAACAACCTGCGACCTTCGGATCATAAGTCCGACGCGCTATCCACTGCACAAAGCAGACTTGCAAAACAAATAATGGAATCAGAATGATGATAAACCCATATGAATGTTATGAAAAATATTTTCAAAATCAATACCAAAAAATGTTTCCAAAATTAAGGCTCTAGACGAACTTTCCCAAAGTCATGACCAATCTTGATCGTTTTTACACCGGGAAATGCTAGTATGTCAATTTACAGAGAAAATTACTGCGCCGTTTTATTAGAAAACTGTATTTACACATGTGTATACAATTACTACTACCACTAATACTAACAAATTACTGCAGCATCAAGCCGCCTGAGGCCAACACAACAACACAAGCTCTTCCTCTATCCCAATCTATTCAAAGCTCCCCCCCCTCTTTACACCTTCGTTTGGCCCTAGACGTTTGGCCGACAAAAACAATATTTGGCAATCTACCACCCTTCGTACGCAGAAAGTGACCTACCCATCTCATTCTTTCTCTGATTGTAGCCCTACACAGCGAGATTGAACCATGTTTTTCGTAGAGTTTACTATTTGAGATACGGTCTGTCAATCGGGTATCCAAAACAATCCGTCGGCAATTTCTATGGAAAACATCTAGCAAATCCTCCTCCTTCTTTCGGAGCGTCCACGGATCATAACCATACTTGGCCCCTGTCATCGCTGCAGCTTCCAATATTCTAATTTTGGTTCACAGATTTATCTTCCTATTCTTCCAAACTTTCTTCAACTGTGAAAACAACACTCTGGGCCTTGGCTATTCTACTTCTACATATTCACAGCATCCACCGTTTGTACTAATAATTAAATTAAAAAATGAGAATTTATGCTGAAACTTAAAACTTAAAAACTTAAAACGTACAGAAATTATTGCGTATGAGTGGGACTGGCCCCCTCCTCAATACACCACTCTTTAGCTAAAGTTTTAGCTAAACTTAAAAAACAGATTTTGATTCTAATTACAAGGCGGCTCTTGTGTTTCAAGAATCGTTCTTAAAGAATTGAGAGAAAAGGTTGAACTTTAGCGTAAAGAGTGGGATATTGAGGAGGGGGCATCTCCCCTCCTATATGGAGTAATTTCTGTTCCTTTTAAGTTTTAATGCTGTTCCTTACTTTCAGTAGCAAAACTCATTTCTTTATTTGTTTCTGATCGCTTTTCAAATAATCCCGGAAATCCCCCCACGAAAAATTCCTTCATAAAGAGTTCCTTCCAGGTAAAATTCTTCAGCCGCAAAATTTTTCCAGATGATGATTCCCCCCATGGATATTTTTTTTTTGGCGGTCAATCCCCACACACGTAAAAATTCCCCAAAGAATTTCAACTTCTCTGAAAATTCCGCCCAGGTAATTCCCCCAAAGCATCTGCACATGTAAAATTGAGATTCCGATTCTTTTAATATATCTACTGATATCAAAATTGCGTTTTTTGGAGCATTTGTTACTATTGAGGCACGTCACTCCTTACTTACAGTTCGTTACCACGAACTGTTTGATACTACCTAAGCAAGTGAAACTGTCAACATGATTGATCTTCTCGTTTTCTATCACCTCTTCACCTTCACTTATTCCTGGCCTAAATGACTTTACCTTCTTAACATTAGATTTTAAAACTTTTCTTGCACCATGAACTCGCAAAACCTCTAAATATTCATTCATCTTGCTCACACTTTCATCTAGGATGCTTAAATCATCAACTAAGTCTAGGGGAATTTTACCTCCCCATTTGATTCCACGTTCTCCCATTATCTACTGCTCGTTTATTAAGATAAATATGCTATCAAGGCTCATTCTTATTTACTAAATTATATTTGGTAAAATTATTTACCATTCTTTACCTTATTTACCATTCTTATATACAGCATATTAAGATAAATATGATCTCAAGGCTCATTCTTATTTACCAAATACCTGTATAAGAAAAACCTCCGAACTTTTCAATAGATCATAGTCTTTACAAGGCACATGTTCTTTGTAGTCAAGAGAATATTAAAGAGAGAAAAAAATCTTACTTGTTGGGTGTGTTTGATGAGCTCTTTTAAAAGCAAGTGATATTTGAGTATTCTTTGCATCGGTACCGCCAGTAAATCCTTGAGCTTGAAGTGACCTTTATGAGCTTCTTGCTGGCACTTCTAGAAATATTGAAAGGTAATTGAAAAGGGAAAAAGAAAGATTGCATTCCTACAATTCCATGGTAACAAATGCCCTTTGATTTTATTGGTTAAAATTTGTGAGGCTTTTTATATGCCAGTCACGATATTCCTTATTTCTAGAGAAAAAAATGGGCCCACTTTCTTAATCATTATGTTATTTTGGAAATTGTATTTTTATTAATTAATTCCATATCTTTTCCCAAATAAAGTTACAAAAGTCAGATTTAAATAAATGAAAAGTTTCGTAATCAATTAAAATTTTGTTAATAATTGAAAATTTTTAAGAGACAAGGAGAGAGGGGGCGCTAATCAAGATTTTGCCCCTGGAGCAAGAGAGGCCAGAACCACCACTGTAGGGACGTTGTACGCTCTTTATTAGGTTCCAGTAATGAAAAAGCCAAAGGCATTTTCCTGTGTATTTATCATGGTTACAGCAAGAGCTAGAACCTTGTGAAGAGCAAACTACAACCCATAGTAACCGAAAATTTAAATTAGTAAAAGGAACACGTATCCCAAAGAATTGTGCAATATATGTCAATAAAATAGATAGGGAAGATCTAGCACTGCAAATAAAAAAAAACTTGAAAGAGTTCAATAAATAATTAGGATTAAAAAAACTATATTAATATTTAGTTAATAATTATAATTAATAATTAGGAATAAATAATTAATAGTTAGTTCAGTAAATAATTCAATAAAAATGAAGTAATGAAGAAGCAATAATTTCAGATAAAAATTAAAAACTAAAATTTACAAAATTATTCAAAAACTCCTGAATAACCGGTCTCCTATAAAAGGCCTATTTACCTAGAAGATCCACACATTTAAAATAGCCTAAATTTTTTGTTATTATTAAATATTTTCATTTGCACGGAAAAACCAGATAGATAACGTGCTCACTGAAGAACAAGTTTCATCAACACAAATATACAAGTATTTAACGGAACCTCTACACTAAACGGTACCTTTAACGGTACAATAAGTACTTTATCCCCTCCCCGCGTAGCAGAATAAAAATTATTTAAATGGTTGTACTGTATTCTTTGACTTTTCGCATATTTTAGATCATTGTGTGCATATCTGTTTTATTTTATCTATATCTGTTATATTTATCTGTTTTATTTATCGCACATTTTAGATCATTGTGTGCATATCTGTTTTATTTTATCTATATCTCTTATATTTATCTGTTTTATTTATCGCACATTTTAGATCATTGTGTGCATATCTGTTTTATTGAAGAAATTTTCCACCAAGATTGGGATGGACAGCTTCCTAGAGAGATATTGAAAATGATAATAAATAAACGTGCTTTCTGGTGTTTCAGATGTATCCCCAATAAAATCTGGAGAGCCAGAATGCCTTCTGGAGAGCCATGATGCCTCATGTAGGAAATAATATAAAAAAGTACAAAAATCACGAGATTCAAGATTCAGTGGGGAGAGGGGTCACCAGCGTGAATATAGGTTTAATATCTGAGTAGATAATATAAAAATAACATTCTGTAATATGCGAGCACGTGAACAGCCACATATATCATGAACAGAACCACATATTATTACTCCCTATATTATTTCATACAATCCTAAAAAGGGCTTATCCCAGATTTGCCTCTTAATGGACATCCACCACATGGCTAATATGGGAGTAAAGTTCATTTGTGATGCAAATGGATGTTATATTTAGATTGAGGATGCAATTCTAGGTATATATTTGCAAATTTGGGGGGGGGGGGTATAAATTCTATGAATATAAGGTTCTAAGAAATTCATGAATTTCTTAGAAAAAACAGAAAAAAAATGAAAGAAGTGAAGATAAAGGCTCTTCCCCAGCAAAATGTGTTAACTAGGATTATTTTGCATATTATGGAGTAAGAATTGTTTTCTTAATTTGTCTCCTTATGTCCAGCTGGACTCTTAGGCTTAAAACATTGGTTGGCCGGTTGGCTAATTTAAAGATTTATATATATATACACTGTCAAATTAGCCATCTGGTGGTACCCCCCTCTCAATCATTCGGACTATCTTTCTTGACTTTTTCTGCAATTAACCATGTCATGATGCCTGCAAAATACTTGATTTTAATTCAAAATCAACGGTGGTTTTATTTCAAAAATCAAAGTGATTGGAGACGGTGGGCACTCACTCCTCACCTATCCTGCGACATTTCCAGCGCTGCCTAAAATTAACTATCTGGACTTTTTTTTAGAAAAACTCTCTGAGCTTGTGACAAACCTAGACAGTCAAACCCAAGACACAAACACAGACAGTCAACTAAATATTGGGCAACCAATATTTATTTAATTTTTTGTTAGCGCAAGTGTCTTAGCTTATAAATGGGTTCACTCGCCTAACATTCGAGGCAGACAGGCCCTTTCAGGTTTTGGATGCTTATTTCCTTTGCAATTCCCGGCAACTTGTTGGTCCAACTAATATTGAATTAAGTTTGTGTTGGTCCAAATGTCTGAGTTTACAAACTGGGTCACTTGCCTCCCTGACAATTTAGTTAGTTGAGGCCCTCATTTTTAGGCTTTAAACACTTGTTTTCCTGCCATTCCAAGCAAATTAACAGTCCTGTGTCAATTCTAAATTCTTGGTCAACTTCCCTAAGATCATAGGCGAGCGTGCCGTGTTTGCCTCTCATTCCAGGCAATCTAACCGTCCTATGTTAATCTTAAATTCTTGGTCAATCTGCCGGAGACTCTAGGCAGGCGTGCCTTTTCAAAAGCTAACACACAAGTTTTGGTCCAATAAGAGAGTCATAGTTACTCCCGCCGTTTTGCATGGACTACAAATAACCTCGCTTACTCCTGTCGACACCCCTGTTGACTCACTCAAAATTTTTATTTGATAGCATAGTGACCGTCTTCGGATCAAAATTTTTGTCGAAAGAAATGGGTTCTATCCTGCACCAAAGATGAATAAGAAATTTTAGAAAAAATATGCATTTCATAGAAACAGTTCTTAACTGTTTCTATGATCCTAAAATTGAAATGAAAACAGTTTCATCTGAAATTGTTTACTTTCAGAAAGCAACTAAGTCGTCAAATGAAATATTGTATAAATCATTGTGTATTTTAGCATATTGTTTACTGTATTGTATATGATTATTGCATTATGATTGAAATATTATACTCAAATTGTTTTTATTTCTCACACAGTGAGCTTGCTTTCTTGAAAGTATTCAGTTCTTTATCTTGCCTTTACGAAAGGACTGAGAACCCCTACTGTAAAAACCAGGGCACATCGTTATTAAGTAGATTTTTGACATTCAGAGGTATTTCAAGTATTCAGAGGTATTTTTATACTAATTAGATAAACATGAATTTTTCGCTGTCCAGTTTTTCGACCTTTAGTAAAATCCAATTGTTTGAACAAGGAAGGTCTTTATCTAAGTATCAGAGATGCGACAACTTTTATATTAAGAGCTGCCCAAATATTCCCTGCGGATACGAATGGTAGTTTTTTTCCAACATACCCCCCATGAAAATTTGCCCCCCAATAAAAACTGTCTTCTCACGCCCCCAAAAATTTTCGATGTGTAATTATCTTATGTGCCTCTTCGCTAAAGGTGAGCCGAGAATTATATTTGTTGGCTAAGAGATAAAGTTTTGTAACGATTTTTTTTTTATCTTCCATCATTTTTTTATGTTTCATTTGTGTATTAACTTTAATGGTGTCATACTAAACTACGTCTGTATGACTTGTGCTCAGGGTTGCCACCTCAAGTGATTTATCACCATTTCTAGTGATTTTGTTTATTGCCTAAAAAAAATCACTAACTTTGCACATAAATCACGAGATTATTGAAGAAAACCACTAGATCGACCAGAAAATAGCTAAAAGCTAATGATTTTTTTTGCCGCCGGGTGGCAAACCTGGTTATGCTACATGACCCCGTGGTATCATGCAAAAATACCTCTATTAGAGTAGATAATTTGGGTTACATTTGCTAATATAGTAGCTTCAAAAACCTTAACATAGCAAACTCAAAACTTTGTAGTTCTATGTCAAATGATAAAATTGACTATTAAATTTACTGAAGTTTTATGCCTGGGACAGATTATAGTCAAACTTGTCGATAAAATCAAAATTACGCACGACTACAGCGCCAATTACCTTCGTCGTTCGTTATTTCTCGAAATGAACATTGTTTAACTTTCAAGCATCAATTTCTTGACTGACTAATCAGAGTCAAGGTTAAAGGCATACTTTTTAAAACTAAAAATGATGGAAACTTAGAACAGCAGTTTTTCTATCTGAGAAAGGAATCTGACAAAAGTTAAAAGGGTTTAGTATTAATAGAGAACAGTCGGACACAAACAACAGGTGGTGCAAACTCTTTAAACTAATTTCTTGCAATTTTAATTTTTTGCTTTTTAAAAACAAGTATGACGCTAAAATCAAGGAAATTGTCATGTCATTCCTGATATTTGGCTTTCTTTATCGATAGATGTGACTATGATACTGTTTGTATGACGTCATTTTGCCACATGTCGTACAGAGTTTACATAACATCATTTTTCCTTAATTACGGTTGTATGACGTCATCTTTCAGCGGATATAAATTAGGGGAAGAACTTGATTTGATATCAGTATCAGAAACAACCTGTAGCCAAACAGTTTAGTTATTAATAGTATCAATTATGCAAGTAGAAATGTCAAAAGAGAGCAGTCTAGAAGTGCAAACAAATAGAGCTTACAATACCAGGTCTTCTAATAGGAAGAAGTGCTTGCGTTTTCAGTACAAATTTGACGATGATGAATTAGAGAAAGAGCAAAGCAGTGTCTATGATCTTAGTGACTTGGAAGATAGTGAAGATGAGTGGAAGCCACCAAAAGGTGATGATGAAGATTACTCTGATGATGAGTTCGACAGTGTATGCAAAAATGAAGACCGATTAAGGATTGCTCATTATTTAAATACAGAGCTTGAATCCATGCCAAAAAGTAAAAAGAAGAAGGCTACAGCTACCGAGGGAAAGAGTCAAAATAGAAAAAGAAACAACAACTTGAATCATGGAGAAAAAAGAAAGAGCAATGCAAAAGCAGCTAAGAAAATGAGAGAGAGGAAAAAGCTGTACATAGAAGCTTTAAAAAAAAACGTTATTGAGGTTGAAAACAGCATTGCCGCGTTAGAAAAAGAGATAAGCTACTATAAGCTTCAGATGAAAGGATGTTAATTCAAGACGGTTAACCCACAAAATACATGACGTGAAATTTTTAAGATTTTTTGGTTTATTAGTCATCTTGGAAGCTATGTTGCGACGACTTTACAAAATTCAAAATTCTCTGTCAGTTTTGGTCATATTCTCAACCTTAAATTTCGAGACAAGACCCTCCACTAGAAAGAAAAGTTGAATATGATTTTACACAGTACTTTTGCTTATTCTTGGGATAGAAAATAAAATTATACGATTATTTTAAACTTTTCTTGTATTACGCTCTCAAGGAAGGCTCTTGCTAGACCGGGGATTCGGTGCCCGGGTCGGTTCTTCAAACTCAGAGTAACAGCTTTCTAATTTTGGGGCTCAAAGGTATCTAGAGTTGCTAATTTTGATACTCTTTGAAAACTAATGAACAAATTTGATGACATGTAGATACTTTCTAGCATAGATGTTTAATTCCTATGACTTTATATATTTTAGGAGGGCATGTGGGGGTACATTAACAGATATTTGTCCCCTATTTTCAACTATACATATTAGTACCTTCTGTTTTTCCTAACGTTACGGGCTCAACAAGTTACTATCCCACTAGTCCCTTTTATGCATGAAGGCACTATCATGTCATGTAAATTACTTTTTGATTTTGCTGGCATCGAAATTTGCAATAAGCATACCCGTTTTTAAATACTTTTGAACTGCTCGGGTATGAAAATTGTGAACTGCAGCCCCGAATTTTATTTAGTGGATAGCTATTTGGTTTGTGATTAATGCTGCTTTTGGTATGTGGCATACACTGTGTTTACATTCTCTCTCTGACACCTCCCTCTCCTTCTTTCTTTCGTTTTTCTTTATTAACTATATTTTCTATAGTAAACCTCTTATAAAATTTGCATTTTTACTACCCACAGTGCGAAAAAAGGTTGGAATATAAAAAAAATAGTCAGAATTCATTGGGAGAAGAGGTGAAGCATGTGGAAGAATGAATTTTTTATTTTATGATACCCCTGCCAAAATTTGTATGATAAAAATTTATTATCGTAAATTATCATCTATTCAAAAACTATGGTAGCAGGCACGTACATAGTAATTGATTTTAAGGGGGAATAGGGCAATTTTCAACGCCCACCCCCAGTTCTCCCCAAGGAAACAAAACACAGCCATGAGAAGTATTTTTAAAAATTGGAAATTTCGTGAAGAATCAGGTCACATCTGAGGAGGGTACGGAGTCGAATGTCCCTACTCTACGTACATGCCTTACTTTAGTACCGTAGGAACGTATTTTAAACCGTAGAAAAAAGACACGTTTGTGAAACATTCTCCTACCCCTCCCCTTTTAAATAAAATCCGATTTTCGTCTTTGTTATTCAAGTTATCATTTTTTATTTATTTTAATTGATTTTATTTTAATCATTAATTCATTATTAATTAATTCATTCATTTTATTCATTTATTTTTATTAATTTTAAAAAACAATGAAGTACCACTATATTTATGACAAGAACACAGAAAGAATACGTTGGAAATAAAATGTACCCCAGTGAGGCGAGTTTTGTTGTCCTACAACAAAACCAGTGCAAAACTTACGGGTAGAATATTCTCGAAAAAGTGCAAAAACTTACGGGTAGTCCTACAACGAAACCAGTGCAAAACTTACGGGTAGAATATTCTCGAAAAAGTGGGACTATAATGTACAAAGAGGTGAAGGAGAAAGAAAATAAGAGGAAAGTATGAGGGAGAAAAAAGAAACAAAAGAATAATGCCGGGTAGTGATGGATCGAAGAAGCCTTTACGGAGTTTTATAATAAGCCGTGACGTCAAAAGTTTTTTGATGACATGAAAGAGTTTCTGTAGTTTTTTTTTCTAATTTGATCCATGTATAACCTCCCTTACATTAAATCTATTCGCAATTAAGAGGTACATTATTAAATACATATTTTAATTCCTCAGTCAAACAACAAGAACAGAAATAAGGCATTTATTTCAAAAAAATGTTGGTTACGAGCCCAGATGAAGCAGATTTGTATTTCAGAGTCAAATATAGAAAAAACACAACAAGAAAGAAAAAAGCAGCAACAGCAAAAACAGACTGGTCAACAAATTAGACACAAAGGAAAAGAATTTGGTATTAAAAACATAAAATGGTTCAAAATAAAAATTATATAAAACTGGCAAAAGAGTTAATTGAATGTTAGGTCAAACTGTCATGCGATAAAACTGGTAAAAAAAACAAGAAAGGAGAAAGGAAGTCATAACCTGTCAAAAATGCTAAAAAAAACAACAATGAAACTAGTAAAATTGACAAATAAATTTTTAAATAATCCATAAAAGTGAGAAAAAGCCAAGAACGAAGAAACCGATTTCAATGTCTTCAGGACAGTATGGATCCTGATTAAGATTAAATAAAAAAAACAAGTTTTTTAAACTGAAAGTAAGTAGCGACATTAAAACTTAAAACGAACAGAAATTAGTCCGTATATGAAAGGGGCGGTCCCCTCCTCAACGCCTCGCTCTTTACGCTAAATTTTTTTATTGTTTAAAAAAAAAAAATGAAGTTGTGAGACAGAGTCAAACTTTAGCGTAAAGAGCGCGGCGGTGAGGAGGCGACAGCCCCTTTCATATACGGAATAACTTCTGTTCGTTTTAAGTTTTAATGTCGCTCCTTACTTTCAGTTAAAAAAAATTGTTTTTTTTATTTAATTTCTGATCGTTTTTTAGTTAATGCAGCTTTTATTTGTATAAAAATTTTACTTTTCTTTTGCTAAATGGATGTCTTTACAAATTAACTTACGTAACTAACTTCTATATTCGTATATTTTTCTTCTGGCAAAAAATACAAAGTTGCAGATTTTTGCAGATATGAGCTTGAAACCTATGTAATAGGGTTCTCTGATACGCTGAATCTGACGGTGTGATTTTCATTAAAATTCTTTCACATGTAGGGGATGTTTCCCCCCTCTTTAAAAAATCGGGAAAATTTTCTCAGGCTCGTAGCCTTTGATGAGTACTACTAAACTTAATAAAATTTATATATTTAGGATCAGCATTATAAACACATACTTTTGATACATTTATTGACATCAAAATTTCGTTTTTAAAAGTTTCGATTACTATTGAGCCGTATCGCTTGTTTTTTTATTGTTTTTTTTATTACGTATATGTTATTACTTATATGAAGGGGTTCTCCCCTTAGTCAATACCACGCTCTTTACGTTAAAAGCTAAAAAAAATTTTGATTCAGAAACCTCTGAGTCACAAAGGCCGTTTAATTAGAATAGATAGCTCTTTTGAAAGCACTAAAAAAAAACTGTAGCGTAAAGAGCGACGTACTGACTTGGGGGAGAACCCCCTCACATACGTTATAATTTCTGTTCGTTTTAAGTTCTAATATTCCTTCTTACATTTCAGTTGAAAAAACTTGTTTTTTTTATTTAATTTCTGATCGTTTCTTAAATAATGCTTGGAAATCCGGCGCCCCCTTCATAGAAATGTCTCTTACCCCAAAGAAACATCCTCTACGGAAATATTCTCCAGAGTAACCCCCTCCTCTAGCCCCCCCTCCAGAAAAAATCCTTCCTGAAAATGGTTGTATACTTCCCAATAACCAATAAATAATGCTGGCAAGTCCGGCGCCCCCTTCATGGCATTTTCCCTTCCCCCATGAAAACTTCCTTCATGAACAGATCCTCCAACATAACCACCGACCCACCCTTCCCTCCCACTACAAGAAAAAAACCCTCCTGAAAACTTCTGTATACTTCCCAATAACCAATACTATATGTTAACATTGGGTAAAGTTCATAACTTTTAGCCCTCCCTCTGAGAACTTGGGAGATTAAGTCATCCTGAAAGAAGTATTTATCATATTTTTGAACATGTTGAACAAAATGGCTATCTCAAAATTTGGATAAGTTGACTTTGGGAAAAAAGCGTTGGAGGGGGTCTAGTTGCCCTACATTTTTTTTGGTCACTTATAAGTTGACCTAGAAATTTTAATTTCCATTCTAATGAGCCCTCCCACTATATTCTAGGACAACTGGGTCAATACAATCACTCCTGGGAAAAAAAAAACAAAAACAAACAAACAAACAAACAAACAAATAAACACGCATCCGTGATCTTTCTTCTGCCAAAAAATGTAAAATTCCACATTTTTGTAGATAGGAGCTTGAAACCTCTACAGTAGGGTTCTCTAATACGCTGAATATGATGGTGGGATTTTGATTAAGGTTATATAACTTTTAGGGGTCTTTCCCCCTTTTTTGAAAATCAGCCAAATTTTCTCAGGCGCGTAACTTTTGATGGGTAGCACTAAACTTGATGAAAGTTATATATTTGAAATCAGCATTGAAATCTGATTCTTTTGATATATCTATTGGTATCAAAAACCCGTTTTCTAGAGTTTCGGTTACCATTGAGCCGGGTCGCTCCTTACTTACAGTTCGTTACCACGAACTGTTTGATTTTAAAAACTAAAGCGAATGAAAAAGAAACTGAAAACTCAAAATTAAGGTAAAACTTTTTTGTCATAACTACATAGCTAGGTAAAGACCTGCCATGGACGCAATCTTCTAAGCCCTGGACCTAAGAAAAGGACGGAGATAGTAAAGGTAAATAATACGGCACTGAAATTTACAGTCCCTACCAGCAGCACTGACCACCGTTCCATGGCTCTTCAGCCAGTGAGTGCAATGGGAGGTTGGGAGGCCAGCCATCCTGTGCTTTCGCACACCCTTCCTGTTTACCTTCCCCAGGTTTCTCAAGGTAACCATTTAGAGTTGGATCAACTCTGGATGAGCTCACAGAGTCCCGTCACTGACCCCCGTTCCATACTAAATAATCAGCGACACCAGGAATCGAACCCCTGTCCTTACGGACAAAGGATTTCAAGTCTAGCATGCTAACCACTCAGTTAGGGCGGCGCTACTTTCTCGGGTATATCTTAGGCCCTGGATTCAGTGTCGAAAGCTTTATTTACCTAACTTAACCCAATTTTACTACTTAATGTTACTGCAACCATGATACAACTGTCGAACAAAAACGAATTAGTTGTACAATAATGGGTAATTGCTTGCCCAACTAAGTATCAAGAGTCAATATATAGACAATGTAAGACAATGCAATGTAAAGACAATGTAAGACAATGTAAAACAATCAAGACAATGTAGATAGTCGCGTTTATCCCCCGTCAATTGCTGCTTTACCAGGCTACAGAGCCTTGCGGGGGCCGATGACATAATTACTTTGTTTTTGTGATTTAATGAATTGGTCAAATTAAGCGATCATCGTTCGTCTTTACTTAATAGAGATCGTTTTCAATTTTTTCTTTATTGTTTTTGCCGTCATCGGGAAATCTAACTTAAAAGTTTCAATATCTTCTATATTTTACTTGCTGTTAATAGGGTTTCCGGGTTTCTAATGTAACCTTTCCGCTTTTCTAATATAACCTACGAAAAAGTAATTTTCCTCCCTACTGAACATAGGAGATAGTAATTCTCCTTAATGGGGTTGTCGGCTATGGTGATTCCAATGATATAGTTTTCGCTTCGATCCGACACCATTTTTGAGAGATTTCAGGTTATTTCCAAAATTCCCATAATTTGTTTTTGCAGCTAACCTTTACCATTATGATTAATCAAGAAAATTATTACTATCTCTGAGTCACTTTCAAATGGCAATTCTCCCCACTTGAGTTAGAAAAAAAAACCCACACATTTTGAATTATCGGTTACTACAGGATAGAGTTGCAGCGAAGGTTACAACGGATACTGCAAGCATAATTTCAACAACCTTCAGAGCTTAGTACTTTGTGACCATTGTTAACCCCAAATTAGACATTTCCTTTATTCATAACTTTTGAATTTACAATTTTAAATACAAGATTTATATTTAATTTATGGTTTAACTGCATTACAAGATCTTTTTAAGCGTTAACTATTTGAGCGATGTACCTGTTAGTGGGGTTAAATTAAACGGAAATATTGAAATTTGTGACAATTTGGTAATCGAATATTCGGTAAGGCAAACATTAAGCTTAGGCAGCAGAGTAGCCTGCCTTGGTTGGAGACTTGTTACTGTTATGTAATGACAGGTCTTTTTGAGCCCCCACCCCTTTTCCCCTATTTATTTGTTCATAGTGGATGATGTGTATGCATATCGTCAGATAGGGTATCGACATGATCTTGCACATGAATACTGTTTGTGAGATTATGTTTACCTTAATTTTTTGGCCTTAAGTTTAAACAAATGGCACTTGCCAAGATTTGTGACCTTACTTCAATTTATGATTTGTGACCTCTGATTTGTGATTAATATTGTGTATCGGATATTACCTTTATATTTTGAGTATAAGTTAAAATAACTGGCACCTGCCAAAATTTGTGACCTTACTTTAATTTATGATTTGTGACCTCTGATTTGTGATCAATATTGTATATCGGATATTACCTTTATATTTTGAGTATAAGTTAAAATAACTGGCACCTGACAAGATTTGTGACCTTACTTTAATTTATGATTTGTGACCTCTGATTTGTGATCAATATTGCGTATTGGATGTTTACCTTTATATTTTGAGCTTAAGATTAAATAACTGGCACCTGCCAAGATTTGTTACCTTACTTTAATTTATGATTTGTGACCTCTGATCTGTGATCAAGATTGTGTATCGGATGTTTACCTTTATATTTTGAGCTTAAGTTCAAATAACTGGCACCTGCCAAGATTGGTGACCTTACTTTAATTTATGATTTGTGACCTCTTATTTGTGATCAATAATGTGTATGGGATATTTACCTTTATATTTTGAGCATAAGATTAAATACCTGGCACCAGCCAAGATTTATGACCTTAATTTACTTTTATGATTTGTGACCTCTGATTTGTGATCAATATTGTCTATCGGAAATTTACCTTTATATTTTGAGCTTAAGTTCAAATAAATGGCACCTGCCAAGATTGGTGACCTTACTTTAATTTATGATTTGTGACCTCTTATTTGTGATCAATATTGTGTATGGGATATTTACCTTTATATTTTGAGCATAAGATTAAATAACTGGCACCAGCCAAGATTTATGACCTTACTTTAATTATTGATTTGTGACCTCTTATTTGTGATCAATATTGTGTATGGGATATTTACCTTTATATTTTGAGCATAAGATTAAATAAGTGGCACCAGCCAAGATTTATGAACTTACTTTAATACATGATTTGTGACCTCTTATTTGTGATCAATATTGTGTATGGGATATTTATCTTTATATTTTGAGCATAAGATTAAATAACTGGCACCAGCCAAGATTTATGAACTTACTTTAATATATGATTTGTGACCTCTTATTTGTGATCAATATTGTGCATCGGATATTTACCTTTATATTTTGAGCATAAGATTAAATAACTGGCACCAGCCAAGATTTAAGACCTTACTTTAATTTATGATTTGTGACCTCTGATTTGTGATCTGTATTGTGTATTGAATGATTACCTTTATATTTTGAACTTACGTTTAAAGGAGACCCGAGACAGTCAATCATTTTGTTCAAAAGCTTCCGTAAATCAATTGATGTGTGCTTCAATCAACCTTCAATCTTGACCAAATCTAATTTCAAGTTTAATTTTAACTCACGGTCAGATTTTTAGTTTCAGTTCAGAGTCGAGTAGTGAAGTATCTATCGTGTGTGAAATGCTGTCTAATACTGATTTGGCTTTTCTAAGTTACCTTGCATGTATTTTGGTTGCGCTCAAGCGAAAACAAAATAATAAACGTCGTTGGTTTACTGCTTCTTTTTCTGCTCGATCGCCTTGTACTCGCAGTTGAAATTTGTTCTTAAAACACTAATTTTATTTTTTAGTTCGGAAACTATATAATCTGGTTTCAATGTTTTTACCGCCCGCAATATCCTGTCAAATGCCATGCTTTTCTTATTTCGGTTATAATAGTCTCTACTTTTAACCTTACATAACTCAGGGTGATCTCGGTATAACTATTAATAAACAGATAAACTCGTGTTCTGCATTTTTGCTTACTTTCGATGTGTCTTCCATTGTTGTTGGCGCGTGACTGACGCAATACTTAACAAAACTAGTCTAGACGGTCAATCACCTTCGTCAACCGCTTGAGTCATTCAAACTTTCTATCAATCACCGTCAACGCCTGACTCAAGCGTCAAACAGGTTCCTAGACGGTCAATCATGGTTGAATCAATCGACTGACGGATGCTTTTGATCAAATAGATTGACCGTCTCGGGCCTCCTTTCTGGTACCATTCAAGATTTGTGACCTTACTTCAATTTATGGCTTGTGTCTTCTGATTTGTGATCAATATTGTGTATCGGACGTTTACCTTCATATATTCAGCTTAAGTTTAAATAACTGGCTCCTGCCAAGATTTGTGACCTTACTTCAATTTACGGCTTGTGTCTTCTGATTTGTGATCAATATTGTGTATCGGACGTTTACTTTTATATATTCAGCTTAAGTTTAAATAACTGGCTCCTGCCAAGATTTGTGACCTTACTTCAATTTATGGCTTGTGTCTTCTGATTTGTGATCAATATTGTGTATCAGAAGTTTACCTTTATATATTCAGCTTAAGTTTAAATAACTGGCTCCTGCCAAGATTTGTGACCTTACTTCAATTTATGGCTTGTGTCTTCTGATTTGTGATCAATATTGTGTATCAGAAGTTTACCTTTATATATTCAGCTTAAGTTTAAATAACTGGCTCCTGCCAAGATTTGTGACCTTAAGGAGGCCCTAGACGGTAAATCAATTTGATCACAAGTTCCAAAAAACCAACAGAGAGAAAAATCTCAATGAAAAACAAAAAACAACAAACGAGACTGCGGCCAGTGGAAAGAAAAGTGGAAAGGAAAGGAAAGAATCAACAGTCAATAAGGGAATTAAGATCTTAAATAATCACCAGGGGACTATTTTACCTACTAGACCAAAACGATTTGCTTCAGTAATAGCCAGCAAGAGGATTATTTTACAACAGAATAATTAACGTAGTTTCATTTTTTTTTTTTCTCAGTTGCTTTGGTGTCCTTATTGAAGTAACTATAATAGCTGTTTTTCCTTGCGTGGGTTAGTTTGTGCGAATTGTGTATTTTATTGGCGGCGGTTTTGTTTGTTGTTAGTTTTAGTTTGTTTTTTTATCTTGTGTTTCTTTTGTACTTAAGCCATTTTGTTCTACATAAGCGGAATATCCGCGTTTTTTTACATTTTCTGTCTATTCTCTCAACTAGCCGCAGTCTCGTTTGTGTGTTTTTTTTCATTGGGATTTTTCTTTATGTTGGTTTTTTTGTCATGGCTGGCCAGCTGGGCTTTAGATCTTTCATTCATCAAAAGTTCCCGTCAACCGCTAGACGTGTGCTAGCGATTGAATCGTCAAACAGGTTCCTAAACGGCCAATCATGCTTGAGTCAATCGATTGACGGAAGCTTTTGATCAAAATGATTGACCGTCTAGGGACTCCTTTACTTATATTTAGGTATAAATTTTCTTATACATCATTCATTTAAACGATCATTTGAGCGGTAATATTATCCATCTTAGTAATAATATAGATTATATTATAGGCTCATTCAGTACTGAATGAGCCTTTGAACTGTGAGGACGCAAATTGGATTTAACTTTGAATTTAATTGGTTTGTAAAAAGTGTATTTGTTAGACAGTGAAGATATTGAGAAACATTGAATTGGCTTGGGATTATACACCTTGGATTACGTCATTTAATTATGACAAAAAAAGAAAATAGGCCAAAGACAATGAATCAAGCTCTGATTGAGTAGTAGTTCAGGTGTCTTTACCGCTTGCCCTGAGGAATGGAATGAAATGCAAATATTTGATTAGTTGAAATTTGCAAACGCTACAGAGTATTCCTGAAAGTTGGTTGTGATTCCTGAAGTAGCGTCGGTATTCAAACGCTGTTGGAAGTCGTCGGTGCAGGAGATAGGGGTGTTAGCCGTGCCCAAATTAACGGTGGCTTAGCGAACTGCACGTCCGCATTGACGTGGATAAATTATAGGTGCCAAAATAGGTAAGAGAGATTACATATTTTATTTTATTTGCACTTGCCATGGGGCGAAAAAGGAAGATTGCTAAAACTGTCCAAGTAGGATCCCAGTCTGTTGAGAACAGTTTGTTGAATTCGACCGTTTCATCTGAAGGGAATAACGATGTCGCTTCACTGAAGACCCTGGCGGATGATTTTGCTAAGATGCTAACAATACTTACTGAAAATGGTAAAAAACTAGACTCTATAAACGATAGTATAAAAATGTTAGAAAATCGCATGGTATCAGTGAAAAATACACAGTCTGAGCTAAAATCAGAAGTTAATACTACGAGTTCGCGTGTTACACAGCTTGATTCTGATGTTCTAAGCTTAAGAAATCAAATGTCAATTATCGCTAGTGCAACGAAAAAGTATGAAACTGGGAGTGCAGATCTGTCTCGTCGGCTTATGGCAGCTGAGTATCAACATACAGAGACGAATCTTATCGTTTGGAATGTTCCCTGTGAAAATACCACCCAAGCCGAATCGTTTTTTGACCAGTTGTGTTTGGAGGGTCTAGGTCTGTCCATGGTCCCGAGGTTTCGAGTTGTTGGTAATGTCCGTAAGGAGCAACAGTATTTTAAAGTTGATGTTGGTTCTCGAGATGCGAAGGTCAGTGTGCTTACGAACGGAAAGAAATTAAAAGGTAAAGTTATTGGACACCATAAAAATGTATCTGTTAGCGATGATGCACCAATATCAGTTCATGAAGCTCGAAGGAAGTTGTATGCAAAGAAATCTAGATTAAATGCTATAGGAGTTTCATCATGGGTTTCCAATACAGTTCCACCATATATACAGATCGACCGTGGTGGTGTGGCGGCAAAATTTGGTTACGATGAGCCTATCCCTGAGTTATGAGACCAATAGATGGTTATATCATGAATGGTGAATTAAGAGTTTGTTAAGATATTTTTTTTTTTGTTTTTTTTTTGTTTTGTTTTGTATTTGTGTTTATGGAAAACAAATGAAAAGTTGTTCTTTTTTCCTCATTTATTTAGTTTTTGTTAGAATTAAGAATGGGTAAGGTGTAGACACAGGTAGAGCATTGTGTTTTCTTCAATTATAATTTTCTGGAATTCAGTAATGGAAACAGTAAGCCTGTATTGTCACAGGCTAGTGTTAGTGTCAATTTTTCACTTTTTTTGTATTCGTTTGTTTATTTATACTATTTTGTTAATATGTTTCTTATTATTTTTAGGTTATATTGTGTTTTTTCTGGAGCTTCGATTACGTTGGAAACGGGACCACCGACCCTCCGAGTTATAGTAAGTTATTCAGTTGGTTAGGTTTGGTTGCAACTACCCGTCCTTTTCTTTTTTATATATATATATATATATTTATAAAAAATGGTAATTGTTTGTAATGATCGTTTGGATTGGCTTGAGAATAATCCATTGAGTGTTTCGAATTTAGGATTAGGGGTACTTCACAGGGATTTTGATATGGGGGTAGATGATGTTTTTCCGAAGGTTAATTATAAGTGCCCAGTTGATTTACATACTAGACTGGCACCAGATAAACTTGGCATTTTTCATTTGAATTGTCAGGGGTTAAATAGTAAATTGGATTATTTGTCGGAGCTGTGTATGCTATCTGATTTTCATATTCTTGCACTTACTGAAACATGGTTAATGAATAATAATTCTGGACTATTGGATATTTTAAATTATAATATGCATGTTAAGAACCGTACTCACCATCAGCATGGAGGACTTGCCCTGTATATGAGAACTGATTTGAATGTGAAGGTTAGGGATGATTTGTCTGTTAATAAAGAGATGGTTTTTGAGTGTTTTGTTACGGAGGTTGATAAGAATGGTGACCTATTTTTTATTGCTGTTTGTTACCGCCCCCCTTCAGCTAGTGTAGATTGTTTTTTAGAATTATTAGAGCAACAAATCGACCTTCTAACTCGTAAGAACATGCTGTGTTTTGCGTGTGGAGATTTTAACATTGATTTGAAATTGTTAGCATCTAATTTAAAAGCCCGGAATTTTTTGAATTTAATGTTAGGTTATGGGATGCATCCTGCTGTAAATATTTGTACTAGAGTGACGGATTCATCTTCATCTCTAATTGATAATGTATTTTTGAATGTTCCCCATGATTCGTCGAGTGTTGTGTTAAATGGTGTTTCGGATCACTTTGGTTTGGCTATATTAGTTCCGGGTATATTTAAGAATATTAATATTAATTGTGATGCTCGCCCTAAGCCTAAGAAATTAATAGTTGATTCAAATACTATTTCAAGATTTAAGCTTAGGATAGAACAGTTAGACTTTAAATTTTTACAAGAAGAATTAGATTTAAATTTGAAGTTTGAGCTTTGGTATGGTAAGATTAAGGATACGTTTTTGGAATGTTGTGAAGTGTCAGGAATACAGAAGAGTAGGGTGTCTCCGAATAAACCTTGGATTACAAAGAGTTTGTTACAGTCAATTAATAGAAGACGTTTTTTATATAAGTTGTCAACAAAGAGCAATGATCCTCATGATAAAGTAATATATATAGTTTATAATAGTAGGTTAAATGCTGCACTCCGACTGGCTAAGGTAGAATATTATAAGGTTAAATTTAAAAAAGTTGAGGGTAACCCGAGTAAGACTTGGAAATTGATTAAGTCGGTGACTTGCCCTGGTAGCGTCTTGATCCGCCCAGATAATATGGGAATGAATAATAATGTTGCAGATGAGATGTGTAATCACTTCGCTACTATTGGGCAGCGTGTGTCATCATCGGTGCCAGTATTTGATCAAGATGGAGATTTTCGTCAGTTCCTACCTGAAGATTGTGATGTGTCTGTGTACCTTAAATCTGTAACTATTGATGAATTATTTGATGTTATAAATAATATGAAAAATTGGTGCATCAGGAGGCGATTTTATTTCGTTGAAGGTTTTGAAGTCGATATTACCTGTTATATCTAGTCATTTTTTAGGACTGATAAATAATTGTTTAATAGCTGGAATATTTCCTGATTGTCTAAAGTGCGCGAATGTTATCCCGATATTTAAAGGAGGGGATAAGAATTGTTTTAGTGATTATAGACCGATTTCTTTACTGCCATTTATTTCTAGAGTGTTTGAAAAGTTGATTCATAGTAGGATGGTAAGTTTTTTAGAAAAAAGACAATTTTTTAGTTCTAGTCAGTTTGGGTTTAGGAGTCATCATTCTACAGAGCATGCAGTTTTGTTTTTAACAACTTTTATTAATGATGCTTTAGACAAGGGTCTGAAGATAGCTTCGATATTTTTGGATATTACTAAAGCATTTGACTCTGTTGATCATGATATACTAGTTCAAAAGCTATATAGTAGTGGTATACGTGGTGATTTTTTAAATGTGATTGTTAGTTTTCTTAGTGGAAGGACTCAGTGTGTCGTGATGGATGGAGTTACATCTAAAATTGAATATATTTCGATTGGAGTACCCCAGGGTTCCGTTTTGGGCCCTTGGTTGTTTTTGGTTTATATTAATGACCTTTGTAGAGCTTCAAGTAATGTGTCTTGTTTTTTAGACCTTGATACTTACGGTACTAAAGGAATTCTACCATGTTTTGCTGATGATGCCCATTTCACTGTAGCTGCTGGAACTGAAAATGAGTTGATGACTATATTGAAACAAGATATTTCTTCGATTGAAAAGTGGATGCGAGTAAATAAATTGAAACTGAATCATAATAAGTCGAATTTTTTGATTTATGGTAGAATTACTGGACATTATCCATGGATTAATAATATAGAAGTAGGGCACCATACTATTGTAAGATCTACTAGTACTAGATACCTTGGTGTTATAATTGATGAAAGCCTTAGTTTTAAAAACCATATTGCATCTGTTAACAGCAAATTGTCTCGTAATATTGGTATTATGCGTAAACTTAGGTATCTTTTTCCGTGTGAAATTCTGAGAATGTTGTATTTTTCTACGGTTCACCCATATCTCATTTACTGTTGTATGGTTTGGTCGAAAACATTCGTAACTCACCTCCATCCGCTCTGCGTAACACAGAATATGGCAATTAGAGTTCTTTATGGTAATCAAATTGACCTATCTGTATCGGTGAGGCATCTTTACTGCGAGTATAAAATTCTACCGTTGGCAGGAATATGTGTATTCTATAATGCTCTGTTTATGTTTAAATATTTAGCTTCGGAGTTACCATCATGTTTTTCAGGAATGTTTAGTCTTGCGTCTACTACTCACGATCATTTGACACGATCTTCTCAGTTGGTGCGAAGACCAGCTATGGTCACGTGTAGGTCTAGGTTTTCAATTCGCCATGTTGTTCCGTTAGTTTGGGAGAGTTTGCCAGAGGATTTGAGGAATGATGGGGGTTTGCAGGATTTTCGTAAGTCGCTAAAGAACCATTGTTTTGATGTGTATATTTTGAATGGATAATTCCACGCCACTTAAGTTTTGTTTTTGAGGAGGGTTTAGTTGCAGCTGAATATGATTATAATTATTATAATTTTGTTGGGTGTTGTTTGGAGGTTCGTTTGTTTTCGGGTCCGGTAAGTTGAGCTCTAATTATGTTTTTTTTTTTCTATTTCTTTTTTTTTTTTTTTTTTTTTGGTTTCTTGGTTTTTTGATTTATTAGGTGGGTTTTCTCCCGCACAAGCATTGCTTCAGGGAATCGATGATGTATATATTTTTTTTTTTTTTAAATAAACCCATTGTTACTTAGCCAAGAAATTGGGCAAATCAAACAGAAATATGACAAATTTTGACTTACGGTCAATTCGTTTGAGAACATTTCATTCCGTAGGCAGGCTTCATCAAGCCGACAATGAGCTTTGGGCAGATTTGAGCAGTATTCACCATAAATTAAAAACTTTTCCTTCCATTGTAGGAAGATGTCGCTGATCCGAATTGCAGCACCAAGAGAACAGGCTTGGCACAGATCGCTATGGAAACCAATGTGGATTTCCGCTATTTCCTAGAAGAAAAGAACAACCTTCTTTTTCTTCTTTCCTTTTGTAATACGGATTCTGTGCTCCAATCATTCCCGATTGTCATAACATCAACAACAATAATGTAAAAAAAAAAAAAAAATCATATTAACCAAGATTACTGAAGAGATCTAATGAAATGGACATCGACAGTTTAATATACCAATAGGTATATATATATATATATATATATATATATATATATATATATATATATATATATATATATATATATATATATATATATATATATATATATATATATATATATATATATATATATATATATATATATATATATATATATATATATATATATATTAAAATATTAAAAAATCCCCCTTAAATTTCAGAAAATACATTCACCCCCTCCCCCCCCCCCCAACATCTTCGTGAATTGGTAACACTGAATGTTAGTAGTTCCCAGAGGTAGTTAGTACAGTTAGCATCTCACATGACATAACTATAATACGTGTCTGTTCTCAGCAGAGAAGTCGTCAGAGACAAAGCACACATATTACGAAGATTTTTTTATTTTTGAAAATAACACGACCCATTTTGCTAAGAACTTTTACATTTGCTATACATATTGCTCTACAGCGTTCCCAATCTGTGTTACTTCTGCTTTTTTAAGTGAAAGAAATTAAACAAAAGACTTTTCCAGCAAATACTGTTTTAATCTCGATTTGTAAAGCTGTGCTTCTTATTTGTTCATTTTTGCGAAAAAAAGAAACGACTTGCGCATAACAGATATAGCTAAAACGGAGAACTATTTGCAATAATTTAAAGCCGTTAAAACGAAAAAGACCAAAACTATATGGGACTGAATAAGAAAAAGAAAAAGAAACTTTTAAATATAGCATTATCTGATCGCGCCATGTCTAACCTGCGATGAAAGCCAAATATAAATTTTTGGGACCAAGATACCAGGAAAATTTCTGAAACATAAAAGTTAATGTTTTTATCTACTGATCAGTACCTGGCGAATTTCTTGAAACTGAAAACGGAAACGATGCTCAATAGTTCAGTTAAAATATATAGCGCAGCCAAGAAATTGTCTTGTTGAACAGACTATCAATAATAATAAAAAAAAGTTTAAAAAAAACACAACTTTCCCCTTTCACACAAAAACTCAGCTGTGTGAGTTCGACTACGATGTTCCGTTATTAGAACGAACAGTGTCAGAGATGGCCTTGAATGGATAGCCTATTTTCATCGAGTGTTAAATCCTACACAGTCTTGCAAAATATTAAGGTTTATCTGCAATAGCTTTTATACAAGCTGTGTTAAACTGAATCTCTTGCTCCTAATACTAACAGATAATATACAATTCTGATGCCTTATTTTCGTGTCCTAGTCCCATAGTAAAGGCCTCGCAAGAAGCTCTAAAGTCTAGAGTGTTTAGAGTTTAGATCAGCTTTATACAGTCTGCTGAATGGAACTTTCTTGTGAGTCCTATTCCAATAAAGTCATTTTTTTGTAATGGAATCATAAAACACACGACAATCCAAGTACGACTCAATAAAAGCCTTGACCAATTGTTTCAAAACTACAGTCCGTAAACCCCTGAGAGTCTACAAAGCTATCTTAATGGACCCATAGTGGGTTCAGTATTTTTTGGTTCACTATACATTATCTTATTTCAGTATGCAAAAAGTGTCTTCTTTGATTTTTAGTGTGTACCCACATGGAATAACGTAACATTTGTCATAAAATTATACGGATTTCGCCGAAAGACTTCACAGTGCAACAATAAATAATTAATAATGTGAAACCAAAATGGTACAAAATACTTAAACAAGACTGGAGCAGCGATCAAAACTAAAAAAAAATGGCACAAGAGAGAGTGGACTAGTCCCCCAATCACTGTCTCTGGTTAGGCTTATGAATAATATTAATAATTATTTTAAATATAATTAACAATTCTTATTAATATTATTATTACATGGCAACGAGTGCATAGTGGCACAGGGTCTTTAATTTCATAGCAGATTATATTCCATTTAACATCTACTCTCTATTATTATGAGCAAGGGATTTGTTGCTACTTCTAGCTCAATTAAAGTTTTCTCGCTATCTATTAGCATTTGGTCAAGAATAGTTGATTAAGTCAAAGGCTGATTACTACTACTACTAACAAGTTACTATAAGACCAAGCTGCCTGAATCCAACACAGATACTCAAAGTCCTCATCCATCCCAATCACAGCCTCCCTCTTTACACCCTTACAAGAAGTTCCCATTTCACTTAAATCCTTCCACCACCATCCCACCCCATTTGGGGACGATCTACTTTTCGTTTGGCCCTAAACGGTTGGCCAAAAAGGGCGATCTTTGGCAATCTGTCATCCTTCATCCGCAAAGCCTGTCCTAACCATCTCAAATTTTCTCTCATTATGGACCTAGAAAGCAGGATAGAACCACATTTTTTTTAACAGCTTACTTTCGACAAACACGGTCAGTCATATGGGTACCAAAAAGATCCGTAGACAATTCATCGAGAAAATATACAACAAATAATCCTCCGACTTTCGGAGCGACCCCGTTTCATAACCATAATTGACCACTGTCATCACTGTGGCTTCCAATTTTCTAATCTCGGTTCGCAGACCTATCTTCTTATTCTTCCATACTTTTTCCAACTGTGAAAAACACCCTGGGCCTTGGACCTTCACTGCATCCACTATCTTTAATAATAACACTAACTAATTAAGTGAGGTTAATCACTTGATCTATCGTCTCGTTACCCTACGTCATCTCCTCACCTTCACTTATTCCCAGTCTTATCGACTTAGTCTTCTTAATATTACTTTTCAAAACCTATTCTTGCACCCTAGACTCTCAAAACCTCCCGAAATCCTTCATTTTACTAACATGTGGGACTCCCAAAAGGCTCATTGAACAAGAAAAACAGTTGAAGTGCACTTGAAGCACAAATGACAGCGAAAGTGACTTCTGGTTTTTCACAAGTTTTTAATGATAAACCTACACAGGAAACTATTCTTCAGCATCCATCTTTAGTTTTCTGATTATCCTCATAAAGTCTAGAAAATACATCTGCACATTGTTCGGTAAATACAAAATTTCTTTTTTGTGGCTTTAACTTTAAGGGTTCACAAGATATGTTAGGAGTTTTGGGGGCCAGTCATGCTATAAAGTCTAGGGGGTCTGCTGGTCAAAGACTGTCTAAATGAGCTTGCACTACAATTCGTGTCATGAGAAATCAATATCAGACAATTTTTAACTTCGATTTGAGTTAGTTTTATGATTCTACTTTTAAAAAATAAGTTTCCTTCAACAGGCACAGCAAATATTACGGAACAAACAAGAAGCCTTCATTAAGCAGGCTGTCAAGCCTACCATGTGCCTCTGTTTCCACGGTAAAGGTCATCAACTTCATATGAGTGCCCCAAGGGAACGACATTGACAAAGATTACAATAGAAATCAATCAGAACTTCCAGAGTTTCCTAGTAGAAACGACCGACTTAATTACAAAGTTTTCATTCGTGGAGTTTTGATCGAGATATGAAGGTAAGAGAAGTTAAAAAGGTGTTGCTAGTTAGTAGCATTACTTCGCATTTTTCAGCCTCCCGTAGATTTGATGCACAACTTTTCAACTGAAACACAAGCTTCAGTGGCGCTAAGGTTAAAAAGGTGTTGCTAGTTAGTAGCATTACTTCGCATTTTTCAGCCTCCCGTAGATTTGATGCACAGCTTTTCAACTGAAACAACTGAAACACAAGCTTCAGTGGCGCTAAGGTTAAAAAGGTGTTGCTAGTTAGTAGCATTACTTCGCATTTTTCAGCCTCCCGTAGATTTGATGCATAACTTTTCAACTGAAACAACTGAAACACAAGCTTCAGTGGCGCTAAGGTTAAAAAGGTGTTGCTAGTTAGTAGCATTACTTCGCATTTTTCAGCCTCCCGTAGATTTGATGCACAACTTTTCAACTGAAACAACTGAAACACAAGCTTCAGTGGCGCTAAGGTTAAAAAGGTGTTGCTAGTTAGTAGCATTACTTCGCATTTTTCAGCCTCCCGTAGATTTGATGCACAACTTTTCAACTGAAACACAAGCTTTCAAAGAGCGGGCGCTAACGAACTCTAAGTAAGGAGTGACTCGGCTCAATAGCATCCGATACTCTAAAAAAACAGAATTTTGATATCAATTGACACATCAGAATGATTGTTTTTTTTTGTGCTGATTCCTAATATATAATATTCAATCAGTTTAGTGTTACCTATCAAAAGCTACGAGTCTGAGAAAATTTGCTTGATTTTTGAAAAAAGACGAATACCCTAAAAAAATAAACGAATCTTAATAAAAATTGCACCAGCAGATTTAGCGTATTAGAGAACCCTACTGTAGAGGTTGAAAGCTCCCATATGCAAAATTGTGGAATTTTGTATTTCTTGCCAGAATAAAGATCACAGATGCGTCTTTATTTGCTTTTTTTTTTTTTTTTTAGGGGTGAGCGTATTGAACCAATGATTCTAGAATATCAGGAGAGGGCTAACTAAAACAGAAATTAAAATTCCTGGTGCCCTTTTTAAGCAACTATAAGAATTAGAGGACAACTAGCCCGCCTCTCATGCCAACTTTTCCCCAAAGTCCTCCTATCTAACTTTTCAGACAGCCGTTTTGCTCAGCATGGTTGAAAGGTTCAATTATTACGCCTTTGAGGATAACATGAACCCCAACAGTCCCTAGGGAAAGGGCTGTAAGTTATGAAATTTGCCAATTGTTTATATATAATATTTGCTATTGGAAAGATACAGACACTTTTCAGGGATGAGATTTTCTGTGCGAGGAATTTTCCTTAGGGAGTGAATTTTCGTGGGTGAACTTTCCAGGGGATATTTTATGCTGGGAAAATATACGAATATACCTATACTAAATTTCTATATGAAATTCTTTTTATGTGTCTTTCTTTCTCTTTGCTGACTCAATTTTACATGTGAAAATGTTCCGGGCGAATTTTCCAGGGTAAATTTTTAGCGGGATCGGAATTGTCTGAAGGATTTTTCCGCGGGGAGTACGGATTTTCCATGAGAGGAATTCTCCATGGGGGAATTTTCCTTGGGACAACTTTACACTTGGGATGGAGAGATTTCCAAAAAAATTTCCATTCATTTTGGTTTCCATCATGATTTGAAAACCGATCAGAAACTAAAGTCTTTTTCAAATGAAAGCATGCTAAAGAAAATTTTTTAGGCATGATCGTCCGTAAGAAATTTTACGGGGAGAATTTCCAACGAGGATGAAATTGTCCGTGGGAGAATTCTGGGCGGGGGTAGTTTACGCAGGAAGAACTTTCCATGGAGGAATTTCGAATCAAAGGAGGAAATATTCCATGAGGGAGGAGCCAAATTTCCTGTAAAAATTTGAAAAACGATCCGAAATTAAATAAAAAACAAGCTTTTTCAACTGAATACAAGGAGCAACGATAAAACTTAAAACATAAAATAAATTATTCTATATAGGGGGGGGGGTGCTTCCTCTTCAATACCTCATTCTTTGCGCTAGTTAGACTTTTTGTCCCAATTCTTTAAAACGACTCCTGAAATTCAAGGACCGCTTAAGTAAAACAAGAAAGTTTTTGAAAAGCACTAACAAACTACAGCGTGAAGAGGGAGATGAGGAGGGGGCAACAACCCTCATATACGGAATAATTTCTATTCGTTTTAAGTTTTGATGTTACTCCTCACTTTCAGTTGAAAAAAAATAGTTTCTTATTATTTAATTCAAGGAGAGGGCGATTGCAAACAATAGTATTTCTATGACAGAAACTGAATAAAGAAGCCCAGCAAAACATGCTATATCAGAAGACATGTCAAGTTTTAGCAATATTAAGAAAGATCTTATAACTCTCAACTTCAAATGTTGATGAAACTACATTAGGACAGCTGACACAAATCAGGTTTCCGATGAACGACAGGTAAAGGGAAAATAAAAAAATTAAAATAGTGAGTAATATTCCCAGTTGAAGGCAACACCAACAAATAAACGCTGTAGTTGTTGACCCCCCAACACATTTAAAATGTTATATCCAAAGAAGCATTTGTCTTCAGAATAATGATGTCACATTCCTTAAAGACGATCTCAAAATGTATTGTACCAGTTTAAAAACAACTGGTATATAGTCAATGCTATTGCTTTTAAAATTTGTCATATACTTAAGCTCAAGCTCGATTATATCTCCCCTTTCCCACCAAATTTGCAACACTGCCCTTACTTACAAGTCACTATGCGCGTTAGAGGAGAAACTCCCGAGAATAAAATTGAGCGCCTCGACTACAAAGATCAATGGTCAGAAATTCAGTCTCCTTGGTGTTTGACACCTACGTACCTGATTTCAAGTGAATCCGGATGGTTTAATACGAGATAGGTGAAAAATCGTTCCCTGTCCGATTAGCCCAAATTGCTTGCCCCAATAAGTTTCAAATAGATCTGAAACCCTATGTGCCAAACCCGGGAAAGGCAAGTTTGTCTACGAAAATCATTATTACCGCGCTTCATTTCCCCAACATTCGTCATCACAAATTTGAAACCTATCGGTGAAAAAAAGCATGATAATATTTCTGCTGAAAAAGTAGTGGTGGGAGAGGGGTGGTTTCGGAGAGCCTTTAGCCCATTTTGTGTCTCCAATCATCTCATCAAAAATTCTTACATGATTGCCCTTCCAACAAAGTGCCCATGTTTCTGCTAAAATAAAGGGCAGGGTTCTGAAGGGACCACAGACCCATCTTATGGATCGAATCATATAGATTGAAAATCATAGCCCATTTTTAAACAAGATGGGGCAGGGCTACCTTTCAGGTCAAAAGTTGAGTATAGGAGGGGCAGGGTGTTGACTCAGGCTCGCATTGACCCTCCAGTCATAGAGATTAAAAATCCAGGGTTCAGATTCAAACGAAGTACAGCATGCCTACCAATGTACTAAAACGTTAGCAGGGGTATTGTGATTCCAGTTCAACAAGGTCCAATATGCCTACCTTTCTGCAAGCACGTAGGCGAGAGAAGGGGCTAGGGATTCTGAGGAACCACCGACCGACCTTATACATATTGTAATATAAACTTAAAATGAGTTTTCCACAGAGTTTCCCGCTCGAATGCTAAAACACACCTGCAAGAAACAAAAGCTCAGCGAGACAATTTCAAATCGTTCTATCTGACACAGACTATAAAACGTCAGCTCATACACTGTATGCTTTGACTCAAGGACAAGCGAAAACCCTCTTTTCTGGCTCTGGGCCTGAATTATACATAGCTTTAGAAAATGCCAAGACATTTTCATCAATCTAGCCAGAGGTCCATACTTTTTGTAAGAACCCCAGGGGTTAGAGCCTCACTACTATCTCGCAATAAATTGAAATCTCCTACACTAAAAAGAAAAAACTAAAGTGTAGCTCCTGCAACACAATAAAGAAAATGACAAAAAACTCGAAAATCAATCTCCATAAAGAAAATAAGCGTCAAAATCGCTTACAATATCGTAACTTGGCATCTAGTAATATAAAGGCTTTACCATAAGCAATAAACCTCTCCCTTCCTTGCAAGAAAACTTCACATTTTTCGTATTACAGCCACAAGGGGACTAGTTTAATATAGGTCACTAAGGAAACAAAAATGGATTTCCCCTGTTTCCTAGATGTAAAGACTAATTTAACTTTCACATTTCCTTGAGAGATATTTAGATTGGACTTACGATTTAAATCCAAAACTTTCTTCATGCTAGTGGCATTATTTCGTCAAATAACAATTCAATTATCCCACAAACTTAGGTATAATTTAATTTTGTGGACACACATAGCAATTACTACCATGATTCAGCTTTTGAAGCTAGCGAATCGTTACATCAAGTTGAGCGTCATCTCAGTATCTCAACAAATTTATGAACAAAATCAAAAGTTCATGGACAGCTTTTTGATAAAAAATTTGATTTCAGCTTTGCCAGGGAAAGTGTCTAAGAGGAGGAGTAGGCGGGACGGCGTATACCCCACTGCCTTTCCTCAATTGAAAAAAAGAAGAAGATTTAGGCTTATTAGTAAGCTGAACAACTGTGATACAGTGTTACCAACGCGGTACAATAGTACCGTTTTTGGGACGTCCTGGTACAATATGGTACATTTTGAAGTTTGTTGGTATAATAAAATCTTCGGATACATTTTGGTTTTACTAGCTCCTTTTTGACTCACATATTTGTTCAAAGTTTTAGTATATTGTAAATTTTCATTTTGTACGGGAAATTTTTAACCTGCTGTTTAAATGGTAAAACTTTATTTCTTGCAATACAATCTTAGTCGTAAAACTGGTACAGTTTATTTCGAAGCATTTACAACACTGCTGGGATCGGCGTGGACCTGCATAAAACCTGATTAATATTTTTTTAGTTTTTTTTTCTAGCCTAATTTCACCTGTCTTTACCCCTTGGCTGACCTCTACACAGATACAGACCTATGATCTCTGGAGCAAAAAAAAATTCAAAACAAAATCTTAATCTAGTTTATTCAACATGCCAGGGAACTCTACCACCACGTATCCAATCTCGGTTAACCCTGTGCGTATCACTCAAGCACTCCTCGTTGCTACGTTATTCTTCACAGAGGTTTATTTTACCTAATTTCGTGGTCACCTGAAAATGCCCCGTTTTGCCATTAATTTCCCTTGGAGTTCTATCCCAACACATAATTTTCTCTTCTCTTCTTTTAAAACTATTTTCAGTTGTTCTAAAATTTTAAATTCCCATTTTTAATCTTTAATGCCAACTTAGTCTTTTCTGTTCTCCCCACTTTCTTTGTTTCTGTTACTCCCTATTGTTATTATTATAACTTGTTTCTTTCAGGTATTTTAATTATATTCTAGTTTATATCCTCCTTTTTCTTAATTTGTATTTCGTGATTTACAGTAATGATTATGGTTGTTTTGGTGTTTTATTACTGATTGTGTAGCCCACAACAAGCCAAGCTTCTCGGCCAAATAATAGTTTCATGTTTGTAATAATGTTTTAACATGAATTTAACGATTGATTAACAGCTTCAAATAAAAGAACTAAAAAAAAGTCGAAGAGGTTAGCTTCCGCTGTGCCCTAGTCCTAAAAGGTAGGGGTACCTCAGGACACCAGAATTTTTGTTATCTAATTTTTGAACAATTTTAAAAAAATGGCTATCTCAAAATTTGTAGCAGATGGGTTCAGAGAAAAAAGGGCGTGGGGGAGGCTAGTTGCCCTTCAATCTCTTGACTCTTAAAAAGTGAACTAGAACTTTCAATTTCCAATCAAATGAGCCCTCTATGAATTTTATACGAGCATCCCTTTCATAATAACCATACATGCCTTCAGAGCATAGCTTAGAACGCCTTCTCCCGGGCCCTCGGGGTTGTATTGACACCAGAGTTTTTTTTATCTGACCTTTGAACTATTTCTAACAAAATGCCTATCTCAAAATTTTCAATAGATAGGTTTGGAAAAAGAAGGCGTGGGGGGGGCCTAGTTGCCCTCGGATATCTTCTGACTATACAAAAGTGAACTCAAACTTTCAATTTCCAATCAACTAAGCCCCCTCTGAACTTTATACAAAAATCCCTTTCATAAAAACCATATATGCCTCAAGGCATAATTTACAACGTCTGCCCTCGGGCCCTGGGGGGTTGTGTTGACACCTGAGTTTTGTTGACTGACTTTTGAACAATTCTTAACACGATGGTTATCTCGAAATTTTTATCGGGTGCATTTGGGGAAAAAGAAGCGTGGGAGGGGGGGGGAGGGGGCTAGTTACCCCCCAATCTCTTTTGACTCTCAAAAACTGAACTAGAATTTTCTATTTAGAATCAAATAGGCCCTCTCTGAAGTTTTTACGAGCATCCCTTCCATAAGAACCATATATTACCCCAGGGCAAAACTGGGCCCTGGCTGGCTGTGTCAACCCTGGAGTTTTGGTTATATGGTCTTTGAACTATTTTGAAAAAATTGCTATCTCAAAGTTCTTATCAGATGTGTTTGAGGAAAAAAGGCGTGGAGGCGAGGGGGGGGGGGTAGGTGCCCTCCGATCTCTTTTGACTCTTAACAAATGGACTAGAACTTTCAATTTTCAATCAAATGAGCCCTGTTTGAAGTTCATACCAGCATCCCTTCCATAAGAACCATATATGTCTCCAGAGCATAACTTACATCACCTGCCCCTGGGCCCTGGGGGGTTGTGTCGACACCAGACTTTTTTTTTATAAGGTCTTTGAACTAATTTTAACAAAATGGCAATCTCAAAATTTTTATCGGATACATTTGGGAAAAAAGGGCGTGGGGGGACTGGTTACCCTCCGGTATCTTTTGACTCTTAAAAAGTGAACTAGAACTTTCAATTTCCAATAAAATTAACCCTGTCTGAAGTTTATATGAGCATTCCTACCATAAGAGCCATATATGCCCCCCGGGCATAACTTACAACGCCTGCCCCCGGACCCTTGGGGGTTGTGTCGACACCTGAATTGCTCTTTTTAACAAAATAGCTATCTCAACATTTTTATCAGATGCATTTGGGAACAAAGGGCGTGGGGGGAGGGGGCTGGTTACCCTCCAATATTTTTTTACTCTTAAATAAGAACTAAAACTTTCAATTTCTAATCAAATGAGCCCTCTCTGAAGTTTATACGAGAATTCCTTCCATGAGAACCATATATGCCCCCAGGGGATAACTTACAACGCCTTAGCCCGGGCCCTGAGGGGTTTTGTCGACATGTGAGTTTTTATTATCCAACTTTTGAACAATTTTTAATAAAATGGCCATCTCAAAATTTTATCCGGATGCATTTGGGAAAAAAGGGCGTGGAAGGGGGGGGGGCTAGTTGCCCTCCAATCTGTTTTGACTCTCAAAAATTGAACTAGAACTTTCAATTTACAATTACATGAGCCCTCTCTGAAGTTTCTACGAGAATTCCTTCCATAAGAACCATATATTCCCCCTGGGCATAACTTAAAACTCCTGCCCTCAGGCCCAGGGGGGCTGTGTCGACCCAGAGTTTTCTTTATATGGTCTTTGAACTATTTTTAAAAATGGCTATCTCAAAGTTCTTATCGGATGGGTTTGAGGAAAATAGAGCGTGGGGGGGGGGAGGTAGGTGCCCTCCAATCTCTTTTGACTCTTAAAAAGTGAACAAGAGCTTTCAGTTTCCAAACAAAAGAGCCCTCTTTGAAGTTTATACGAGCATCCCTTTAATAAGAACCATATACGACCCCAGGGCATAACTTACAACGCCTGCCCCCGGGCCCTTGGGGGTTGTGTTGACACCGGAGTTTTTGTTATGTGATGATTGGACTATTTTTAACAAAATAGCTTTCTCAAAATTTTTATCGGATGCAGTTGGAAAAAAAGGGCAAGGGCGGGGGGGGACTAGTTGCCCTCCGATCACTTTTGTCTGTTAAAAAGGGCACCAGAACTCTTGATTTCCAATCGAATGAGCACCCTTTGAAGTTTGTACGACGACCCTTTCCATATGAAGTGCCTCTGGGATAAAATAATAATAATAATGATAATAATAAAACATTGGAGCCGTATGGCCTTCACTATAGGCAACGCTATAGCGTTGCCTCTGATAGTGTTTTAACATGAATTTAACGATTGATTGATTGACAGCTTCGAATAAAAGAACTTCCTAGCCTCCACTATGCCTAAGTCCTAAAAGGTAGGGGTACCTCAGGGTTGTTTTGCAAGGATCTTTTTTTTTCTTATGACAGGCAGGGCAATGGCGCTGCCTAAGTAAAGAACGATGTTGGCACAATGTATTTTTTTTTTCCTTTAGACTAGGACACTTTGTATCGAAGGAGTTGTCGTAGAAATTTCAAAAAGGGCTCATTCGATTGGAAATTGGAATGGCTAGTGCCCTTTTTAAGTCAAAAGTGATTAGAAGGCAACTAACACCCCTTCCCCGCCCCCCCCCCCCATTTCCCCAAACATATCCAATAAAAATTTTGAGATAGCCATTTTGTTCAAAGTAGTTAATTTCGAGATAGACATTATGTTTTTAAGTAAGACACTCCCCCCACAGCCCACAGGGCAAGGGTTATAAATTATGCCCTTGGGGCATATAAGGGTTTTATAGAAAGGTTTGTCATAGAAACTTCAAAAAAGGCTCATTTGATTGGAAATTCAAAGGGCTAGTCCCCTTTTAATGGTCGAAAGTCATTGGAGGGCAACTAACCCCCCTCTCACACCCATCTTTTCCCAAAACACATCCAATCAAAATTTTGAGATAGCTATTTTGTTCAAAGTAGTTGAAAGTTCTGGAAATTAGATCTTTGAGGATGAACCCCCCCCCCCCCCTCATAGCCCTCAAGGTAAGGGTTATAAGATATACCTCGGGGGTATATAAGGTTTTTATAGAAAGCGTTGTCGTACAAACTTCAAAAAGGGCTCATTCAATTGGAAGTTGAAATGGTTAGTGCCCTTTTTAATAGTCGAAAGTGATTGGAAGGCAACTATTGGAGGATTATTGTGCGGGGTCACCACTTTTAAAGGCAAAAATGGCGCAAAGAGTTGCCATGCCACTTACTGGAGGGGGACGATCCCTCTTTGGCCCCAAATTAGAGGGATTTGCGCGGTTACTCCAACGGTTCCGTATACTAACGTGATCGGATGGTCTATGGCCACATTTAAAGCCAAAGTTTACCGATAAGATTTCTAATTAACTCTTTTAGATCCGACCTAAGCTGAAACGTTAAAAAGAGTACATAGAAAATGCTTACTGTATTCACAATCACGCGGTATAAAATGAACTGATTCAAAAAATGAACACTTCCTCCCGGCCCGCTAGCCGTGTGCTCGGCGGGGGTTACTAGGGTGGTAAATGAATCTTTCCAGCCAATCCTAGGACTACTAATTTACTGGTCAACCGCCCTAACTGCGCAATTTTTCCCTCGTGGTCTATTAAGCACGTACGCAGTTAAGAGGACCCAAAATGGCGTCAAAAAAATAATAAGAAAATTAATATTTATTACTTAAGGAAGGAAAATAATTAAGGGGCCGAAAGAAATGACTCTGGGAGTGACATTTATCTGACAAAACTGGGACCAAGGGTTCCAACACCTCCCTCCTAAGATAAATGGCCCACATTCCCGTTGGATTGGCTGGAAATTCAAGCACAATATCAAATTAAAATAAACACTAAATTTCCTTTTTATCTTCTTCTGGTCTTCCAGGTTCATTTCTTCCTGAGAGTTCCTGCCGTGCGAGGGTTTCTACCCTGCCGAGTAGTATGGGGTACTATGAAGTCTTCCTCGTTTTTCAGTAGCCTCTCTTCCTCCTCTGTTGAAACTAATTGCAGGATGTCGTCCTCGGGACTCGTAGAAATTGATTGTGCACAGCACAATCAAAAAAAAAATTTTCTTGCTCTCACGAATTTACATTTGAGAGGAGCAGAGAATCAATTTCTGGCACATGTGATGATGCCAGCCATTGTGAAAAATTGGCTGCACTAGCCTCTTAACTTCCATCTGTGGAAACAACCCCAAATCTTGATAAAAAGTAAATTGCCCCTTGGAATAATTTCAAATAATCTAAGGCCGAAAATACACAGGCCATTGAAAACGGTAGGGGTTCAGGAAAATGAAGTAAATATCTGAGCGAATCATGAACCGCTCTTTTCTGGTATCCCTCACCTGGTATAGTTAGCTGAAGAATATACGTTGATGCTAATTGAAAATGAAATTTGGATACATCTCCCACTGAATACAATTTGCCGGAAATACTTGTCGACTCCCATGAAGAATAACAGCTATGAATAGGGTTGCTGGACCAAGGTTTGGGTGAAGTATGAAGTGACTGGGAGAGAGTATCCCCCAAGGACTCCAGATTGGAAAGGCAAAATCTCGGTAAAGGGATCACAACTTGTCCGCCAGTTGTGCATTGAGGAAAAAGGGCTATCTTTCGTGACTTCCCGCAGGGGATCGTCCCCTAAGTATTTCTCCCCCTCAAAAAGGATCGACATATCTTTTGACTTGATGTTACTAATCTCAGACTAGTTTTTAAAGATGTACAATCTGATTTAACATTCAATATTTCCCAACCTTCCCCCAACTAGTGTTATGTCATCCATCTCTATTTTGTAGCCATCTTCTTTTAGTGCCCCTGGGTTTTTGACCTCTTTTTCCCCTTATTATCCATGTTATCAAGGCACAGCCCATCCAACATTTCATTTTTCCCCTAATGCTTACATATATCTTTATTCAAATAGGGACTTGCCGTCAGCGTTCCCGTTATCTGCCCCTGGTCTTGATTTTATTTCGAAGTCGTATTCTTGTAGGCAAAGGGCCCACCGTGCTAATCGTCGGTTACTGGCTTCATTATTTTTAGCCATTTCTATGGGTTGTGATTTGTCACTATTGTAAATTTTCGTCCATATACAAAATAGTCCAGTTTTTTGACCGCATAAACTATCACAAGACATTCTTTTTCAATTGTACTATAATTTAATTCTGCTTTCGATAATTTCCTGGATATAAATGTGATTGGATATTCCCCATCTTCAAAACTTTGGTATAAAGCTACCCCTACTCCGTAATCTGAACTGCCAGTTTGTAGCAAAAATGGTAAGGGAAAATCAGGATTTTTCAGTATCCTCTAGCTACAAAGAGCATCCTTCATTATCTCCCATGCATTATGTTCAATTTTGGTAATGGGTTGGGGTTTAAGGCCCCGTTTCGTGTGTATTCTGTCAATGGCGTAACAATTGTTACAAAATTTGTCATGAATTTTCTATAATATCCTGCCAACCCCAAAAATTACCGAGCTTTTTTCTCTGAGGTCGAACCTCCTGCGTTTCTAATTTGTTCTGTTTTTTTCCCATAATTAGGCTATTATACTATTTCCTATTTTGTGTCCCAGGTATTCTGTCTGTGTCTGTACTAATTTACATTTTTCTACATTCAAAGTTAGTCCAGCTCTCCTCAGCCTGGTTAATACTTGTTCCATATGGATTAGATGTTCATTGAACGAGTTCGAAAATACTATAATATCATCCAAGTAGGCTCTTGTATAGGGTAAGGAACTTAAAATGCAATCTACTAGCCTTTGGAATGTTGCTGGTGCCCCTTTTATTCCGAATGGCATGTACCTAAATTGATACAACCCAAATGGAGTAATAAAGGCAGTTTTGGCTGAATCATCTGGGTCCATTTTTACTTGCCAATATCCCCTTCTCAAGTCTAAAATTGATATAAATTTTGCGGAGCCAAATGACTCTAGAATTTCATCCATTCTTGGTATTGGGTACGCGTCTGATTCGGAAATATTATTCAGTTTTCTGTAGTCTACGCAAAATCTAATGGAGCCATCTTTCTTCGGGACTAATACGACTGGTGCTGCAAATTCTGAATTTGATGGTTCTATTACCCCTCCCTCGAGCCGTTGGTCAATTTATTTTTTCTTTTCTTTTCTTTTTGCTTCCGGGATTCGGTATGGGTTTTGTTTTATGGGTTTCTTGTCCTTTAATAGTATTTTATGTACTACATTTTCAGTTTTTCAGATCCGGTCTGTTAATACGTCTGCAAATTCCGTGAATAACTTGTTTAATTGGGATTTCTGAGCCTGGCTCAGATATTTTTCTGCCGAAACCCTTTCAATGGCGTTTATATGTGTTTCTGCCGGGTCTATTGTACCTAAAGGGGCACTTTTCTCGTCATGTTCTGAGGTCGAAATCATGAGACCGCGCTTTTGCGGATCCTTGAGGTTTTCTTTTTCATTTTCCTTGTTAAAGTTCCTCAGTAAATTCACATGGTAAACTTCTTCCTTTTTTCTCGCTTCATCTAATTCTATCGTATAATTTATCTCAATCATTGTCTTTAGTACCTAACACAGTCCTTTCCATCTAACGGCCAATTGATTATTTCTGTCTGGTAATAAAATGATTACTTCCTCCCCTTCCCGGAATTCGCGAAGTCTAGCGGATGTATATTAACAGGGTTTTGGTATGACTGCATATTTCACATCTGCTTGTTTCGCAATTTCGTGGTAGTTATATAGTTTCTCTCGTAGTGATAGAAAGTGGGTTATCACTGTTTCTTCATTTTTCTCCTCATTCTTCCATGATTCCTTTAAAATGTCTAACACCCCCCTTGGGTTTGTCCCGTATAGTATTTCAAATGGCGATAACCCTGTAGCTTGGTGTGGGGGTTCTGTGTATACAAAAAGGACATAAGGAAACACTTTGTCCAATTGATTTACGTCGTCTCTTACAGAACGTGTCAATATGCTGATTCGGGTTTCATTAAATCTTTCTTTTACTCCATTTGTTTGCGAACGAAACGGAATATTTAATACTTGTGTAATACCCAGAATTTCGTATAATTTTCGGATATATGTCGATATAAAATCGGGTCCATTATCTGTTAAAATTTCCTTCGGGATTCCGTGACGCGAGACATATTTCGCTAATTCTTTAGCGATTTTCGGTGATTTTACTGTTCGCATTGGGAGAGCTTCTGTGTATCTCGTGGGCAGATCCTTAATAACTAAAATGAATCTGTGTCCCACGCTACACTTCGGAGGTGGGTCTAAAATGTCCGTTGAAATTCTCTCAAATGGTATGCCGAAATGAGCATTGTTGTCATTGGAACCTTTTCATTTGGTTTTTTGTATGAAACTAATTGACAATCTTTGCATCTTTTACAAAAGTTGATAATATCTTTTTTTAATCCTTTCCACCAAAAACGCTGCAAGACTCTAGGCTATCTCTTGTTCTTTGGGATCCCATGTGTCCCCCCGTTGGGCTTGAGTGAGCCAACTTTATTACCGCTTTCCTTAATTCATGTGGTACCAAAAGTTGTAGTTTTTGAGCGTTTTCCCCAGTCTCCATGATTTTGTAAAGTAGATTTCCATTATTGGAAAACTGTTTAGATTGCGGATTTTTTTTATTCGTTACTGCTAGTTTTATTTTTTTGCAGTCTTTATCGTTAATTTGTAGTTTTGCGAATTTTTCGGAAGTTAGTCCGAGTGTTTCAGTTAGCTCCTCTTTAGTCCTTTCTGGTTTTTTTTCTACGGTCGATAATTTTTCTTGTTTTTGGTTATATTCCTTTTCATCCGCCCTTCTTTTGCTTTTAGGTTTTCTCGGTTTTGTATTTTTTTATGAATATCTCGTCTTTAAACTGAAATGGATTTTGCATAGTCCTATTATCATTGTCATTAGTGGGGGCACATACTCACGGTTCAATTTTCAGTTACTCCGTGTAAATATAATTAATAAGTGGATACTTGATTTTTAATTGTTTTACCTGAAGTGGGCTAGCTCTCTGAAGTCTCCCCAACTTAAAACGTCAAACGGAAAATTAGTTAATAACCCTACTTTTAATTATGTTCTAACAGGCTTTAAATGTGTATTGCCTATTTCTATTATGACATTAGCTGTCGGACAATTATGTTCTTCTCCTTAGTAGCATAGCGATGCCACTTTTTTTTTTTAATTTATGTCGGTTTTCTTTATCAAGTCTTCCTGTACATAGGTTTGGTCGCTGCAGGAATCAATAACTATTTCTACCGATTTACCATTTAGTTCGCTACACACTTTGTGTGATTCTGCAAATGCGCAAGTTTTCATATTCCTAGGTTTTTAGCCCATGCAGTTCGCTTATACGTTTGACACTTTTTCCAATTATCTCGGGATCGATCATTTCTCGGATTGTCCTGTCTTCCGTTTGCCCCATCGTCCCTTGTTCTGTAATTACTGTCGTAATTCTTTTTCGCGCTTCGGCAATCTGAGGCATAATGTCCTCGTTTATTACAGTTATAAAAGGTAATGTCATACTGTTCCTATTTTTGGCCGTATTTTCTACCGTCTTTATTTGGGTAAATGGTGCTATAGTGACCGCTAAAGTTACAGCGGTAGTATGTTATTTATCCTTTTGTTTGCCATTTTTGGCTAGAATTCTATTGAGTCTCTTTGTGCGGGTATTCTTATCTAACTTTTCCTCCCAAACTTCTTTTTTGTGAGAATGCCTCCCTTCTATTTTGAGTGTACCTCTTTGCTGATTCTGCCATTTCTTCAATTGTTTGTGGGTTTTTCTCTTTTAAGTACATCGTCATATTTGGATAGGTATTTTCTAAGAATTGTTCCATCGCTGTTTTATTAACTATTCCCGTTATTTTATCTTTTATTTCTTCCGGGTCTTCTAATATTGTATAATACTCTATCTCCAGCCATTTTAAACACATATATTTTAATTTGTACACATCTTCTTTATAAATTTCGTTGTTCTGCTTTCTCTCGCTTCTAAAACTTCTTTGAAAGTGCTCGGGGAGGAGCTGAAGTTTTTAAAAAATAGCTTCTTTTAGCCTTTCAAAATCTCTTGAGTATTCCATTGGTAAAGCTTTATATGCAAGTTGTGCTTTGTAGTTAAGGAGGGGTTCTATTCTTGTCACCCAATTTTCTCTCGGTAATCCGCTTAATTCCGCTGTTTTTTCAAAATTGTATAAGCATAAATGTAAATCTTTATTTTCTTTCATTGATTGAAGGTTTATTGCTTGTATTCTCTCTATAGTATACGATTTTTGAGGCTCTTGGTAATTTTTCCCTGCAATCATATTCATTATGTATTTTCTTTCCTCTCTGTCTGCGTCCTCTTTTTTTTCTCTGGCTATCCTATCAGCCTCTTCCTTTTTTTCTCTGGCTATCTCTCTGTCTCTCATGAAATTTAATATTTGTTGTGCTGTATCTACTTGAGTACTCTTTCGCGAGCTCCTACTGGAAGTTGAGCTTCTACTACTCCTGCTGCTTGGCCTACTCTGAATCTCACTGTTATAATATTCTCTTAACTCGTTTTCTGAGTCTACTCGTTGTATAATATTTTCTTCTCCCTGCAACTCTCTTATTTTTTTTACCTTCTTTGAAGGGTGAGTTTTTTTTGTTATACCCATTCTTTCTTGCAATAATTTTTCCTTATGTATTATCACCACTGTTTCTTTTGTTCGGATTCTCTATCTGAGAGTAATTCTTTCTGTACTTGCTTTAGACTTTTCTCTTCTTCTTTGGTTCGTACCGGGGATCGCTCTATTACTGATTTTGGTTTGAAGAAATCCTCTTCACATGTCTCAGAAATGTCTATTTCATCTGTTGAGTGATATATGGTTCTATCTGATGGTGTTTTTCTTAGGGTATTTCCAGCGGGAGTCGCATATAATTGTGTGTCTGAATCCGATTTTTTTTTTTCCGCGGTAGATCTTGTCTGAATTCTTCGTTTGTCCGCCATTATTTCAAGGTTTATTTAACGTCTTTTGTTCAAATGAAGATCCTTTTATCAATGTTTCTTTTTATCTTTTAGTGAGAAATTATTTCCTTTTAATTTGTCGATTATTTTTGGGTGGCGCAGCCTCCCTTGTCTCAGAAGTTAATTATTAGCGTGATTTATTGATTATTAAATTTTATTATCTATTATTATCCGACTAGGCACAGCTCAGATAAAAACTTTCTCTTTACAATTTTTATATATATACCCACTCTAGGCTAATTTCTAGGCCAATTTTTTCGTCTCTTCAAAAGCGCGGAATTCTTTTATTATCAGATTTACTGATAGGACCTTAACTCGCTGCCACCACTTATTGGAGGATTATTGTGCGGGGTCACCACTTTTAAAGGCAAAAATGGCGCAAAGAGTTGCTATGCCACTTACTGGAGGGGGAAGATCCCTCTTTGGCCCCAAATTAGTGGGACTTCCGCAGTTACTCCAACGGTTCCGTATACTAACGTGATCGGATGGTCTATGGCCACATTTAAAGCCAAAGTTTACCGATAAGATTTCTAATTAACTCTTTTAGATTCGACCTAAGCTGAAAAGTTAAAAAGAGTACATAGAAAATGCTTACTGTATTCACAATCACGCGGTATAAAATGAACTGATTCAAAAAATGAACACTTCCTCCAGGCCCGCTAGCCGTGTGCGTGGTGTCTGCTTCGAAGGCTTTAAATGACTTGGTATATATAATAATATATCTGAGTGTGGACTATTCATCTAAAAGCACGTAATTCGTTGCACAAAATTTTCGATACAAGAAGTAAAAATTGACGATTAAAAACCCGGTTTACAAAAAAAATAATAGGACCCCAAATCTGTAATAACGAAGGTCGGAAAATAATTAAGCTGCCGAAAGGCATAACTCAAGGCGGGACCGGTATCTAAAAAAACTGGGACCAAGGGTTCCAACAATAACTAACACCCCTTCCACGCCCGCCATTTCCCCAAACACATCCAATCAAAAGTTTGAGATAGGCATTTTGTTTAACGTAATTGTAAGTTCTGGAAATTATATCTTTGACCAGGACAATCTCCCAACAGTCTTCAAGGCAAGGGTTATAAGTTATACCCTGGGGGGATATTAGGTTTTTATTGAAAGCTTTGTCGTAAAAGCATGAAAAAGGGCTTATTAGATTGGAAATTCAAAAGGCTAGTGCCCCTTTTATACAGGTAATTCTGTAATTCCTTTTATACAGGTAATTCTGTAAAGATATTGGACTACCAGTATCGGCTAGAGGAAGGGAGGGCACGGGAATTCCTTCCCCTATATTTTAGAAAATACTACTACTACTGCTATTAACAACTCACTGCAGTACCAAGCCACCTTAGGCCAACACAGCTACGCATACTCCTACTGCCTCCCAATCTATTTAAAGCCTCCCTCTTTAGACCCTCCCTCAAGTTTCAACTTCCCTTAAATCCTCCCTTACGACCTCCTCCGCCCAATTCAGGGACAACCTGCTTATCGTTTGGAGCAAGATGGTTGGCCGAAAAGGACGGTCTTTGTCAATTTGTCGTCCTTTATCCGCAGAACATATCCTAGCCATTTCAACCATTCTCTCATTATAGCCCTAGAAAAGGGGATAGAAGCACATTTTTCGCACCCTTTAGTGTTTGAAATACGGTCAGTCACCTTTTTTTATACGAAATGATTCATAATTTTTATTTGGTGTATAACAAGTCTCAGTGTTGATTCAGTATTATTGAGTTTTGATCTTGGTCTTATTTTAGTTTGACCTCCAGTGATAACTCATAGTAAGTTATTTATGACCTTTAACGTAGTTGCTGCGGTATTGGCTTATATTGTCACCCTATCTTTGTAAGCCAATCATCGTAAGCTGTATGAACAAAAAAACAAAATTATCAGCTAGATTTTGGAAAAACATCTTTTTGTATTTTCATAGAAAAAAACTGAAAACAATCTTTTCCTCTTCCCCTTCCCTCACATTTTCATGAATTAGCGTTCTTGCATTAAAGCAATGCATTAAACATCAGTGACAAAAAAAAAATAAACATCAGAATTCCCTTTCAATTTCAAAGCAAAGATAGACAAGAATGACAAATTATAAGATCTTTAAATTTTGTAAAGATCGTAAGGTATACGTAACATTACATACGTTAAGTACGTAATTTTGCAATCACTTTTGAGAGGGAGGAAGTGAAAGAAAAAAGTAAAAATGAAGCATCCGTTATCCCAATAGGTAATGTTGAGAGACTCACTAGTAGGAGTTTAATAATCGATTTAGGAGAAAAAGTCTTGGGTGAACCAAGCCTCATCAATAATTACTTTATGAACTTTTTGAGGCCACTACTTGCTTTGCTTAAGGTTCATATCAAGACTAAATAGAGGAACTATTGCGTCGAATAAATCATTATCTAGTAGCAGGGCCGTATCCATAATTTTTTTTGCAGGGGGTGGTTTACACAAGGATTTTTTTTTTTGGGGGGGGGGGAGGGGTACACAAAAAGTGCAAAAAAGGTTTATATCCATTTTTGTTACAGGGGGGATCAAAACCACCACCCCCCTCCCTGGATACGGCCATGTCTAGTAGGCATGATTCAGATTCACTTAGAAAGACTTGTAGAGTTAAAACAAGAGAAAAAGACCTTTTTTATAGGTCCTTAGAAAAAAATACGCGTCAATTTCATTGGCTTGTATCTTCAACCTATTATGTACGCCAATCATCGTAAGCCGCATGTCAAAAAAGAAAGCCAAATAGCCCCTCCTTTTAAAAACCTCATTGGTAGTTTCTGTGTGAAATTTTAAGGCAATAAAAAGAAAGAAAAGGTCGCAAGATTTTTATAATTGTCCCTCTATTTTCTCTGTTCTGAAAACAGGTATTAGAGAGGTCAAACTAGAGAGCGTAAAATTTTAATTCCTAGTCAGGCTATCATAAGAGAGAATGTTGCACATCACCCATAACCCAAATTAAAAATAAATAAATTATAGAGACTTACTATGCTTAGAGATTTCACAGCAATGACAAGAGTAAGAACGTCAAACCCGACTCATTTTGTAAAAAGTATTTTTCAAACTTTTTTAAAAATTCAAAAGGAAAAAACAAATTTAAGACGAAAAAAATACAAGTTTAACACTCATTTAAAAATAAAACCCAGGGCAAAGTTTGCTTGCTGTTTTTCGAATTAAAACAAAGAGTATTGGGCACTTATAAGAGGGGAAAGTCAAGTCCTTATCTGAGAAAAAAAAACCGACGCCACCTAATTTCACCCTCCAAATCGTAACGTTAATGACAAAAACACGAATGAAAACTTTTTTTTCTTTTCTTTTTTTTTGCATCAGCCCAAAACAAAAGAACCACCATAGCAAAAAGGTTTTTATAGAACGCGTTGTCGTAGAAATTTCAAAAAGGGATCACTCGATTGGAAATTGAAATTGCCAGTGCCCTTTTTAATAGTCGAAAGTGATTTGAGGGCAACTAACACCCTTTCCGCGCCCACCATTTCCCCAAACACATCCAATCAAAATTTTGATATAGCAATTTTGTTCCACGCAGTTTAAAGTTCAGGAAATTATACCTTTGAGCAGGACACTTCCCCACAGTCTTCAAGGCAAGGGTTATAAGTTACGCCCTGAGGGCATATAAGGTTTGTATTGAAATCTTTGTCGTAGAAGCATGAAAAAGGGCTCATTCGATTGAAAATTCAAAGGGCTAGTGCCCCTTTTAATAGTCGAAAGTGATTGGGGCAACCAACCCCCTTTCACGCCAACCTGTTCCCAAACATATCTAATCAAAATTTTTAGACAGCCATTTTGTTCAACGCAGTTGAAAGTTTTGGGAATCAGGTCTTTCAGGATGACAACTCCTCACAGCCCTCAGGGCAAGGGTTGTAAGTTATGCCCTGGGGGCATATAAGGTTCTTGTAAAAAGCGATGTCGTAGAAACGTCAAAAACGGCTCATTCGATTGGAAATTGAAATGGCTAGTGCCCTTTTAAATAGTTGAAAATGATTGGAGGGCAACTAACCCCCTCTCACGCCCACCATTTCCCCAAACACATACGATCAAAATTTTGAGTTAGACATTTTTTCAGCGTAGTTGAAAGTTCTGGAAATTATGTCTTTGAGAATGACAACACCCCCCCCCCCTCAGCCCTGAGGACAAGGGTTGTAATTTATGCCCTGGGGGCATATAAGGTTTTTGTAGAAAGCGATGTTGAAGAAACTTCATAAAGGGTTCATTCGATTGGAAATTGAAAGGGCTAGTGCCCTTTTTAATAGACGAAAGGGATTGAAGGGCAGCTAACCCCCCGCTCACGCCCAGTATTTCCCCAAACACATCCAATCAAAGTTTTGAGATAGCCATTTTGTTTAACGTAGTTGAAAGTTCTGGAATTATGTATTTGAGGACCAAAAACCCCCCAGAGCCCCCAGGACAAAGGTTGTAAGTTATGTCCTAGGGGCATATAAGGTTTGTATATACATAGCATTGTTGTAGAAACTTCAAAAGGGGTTCATTCAATTGGAAATTGAAAAAACTAGTGCCCTTTTTAATAGTCGAAAGTGATTTGAGGGAAACTAACCCCCTTCTCACGCCCACCATTTCCCCAGCACATCTAATCAAAATTTTTGAGATAGCCATTTTGTTGAACGTAGTTGAAAGTTCTGGAAATTAGGTTATGCCCTGGGGACATATAATGTTTTTATAAAAAGCGTTTTCGTACAAATTTCAAAAAAGGCTCATTCGATTGGAAATTGAAAGGGCTATTGCCCTTCTTAATAGTTGAAAGTAATCGGAGGGAGAATCACCCCCACCACACCCATCATTTCCCCAAACACTTCGGATCAGCATTTTGATGTGGCCATTTTGGTGAACCGAGTGGAAAGTCTAGAAATTACTTGTTAGAGGATAACAATGCTCCCCCCATAGCCCTTGAGAATAGGGTCGTAAGCTATGCCCTTAAGGCATATAAGGTTTTTATAGAAATATTTGTCGTAGTAGCTACAAAAAAAGGCTCACTTGATTGGAAACTGAGAAGACAAGTGCCTTTTATATTAGTAGAAAGTGATCAAAGGGCAAATGTCCCCCCCCCCACCCGCCCATAATTTCCCCAAACACTTCCAATCAAAATTTTAAGATAGCCATTTTGTTCAGCTCATCAGAACGGTCTTTAAAAATTATGTCTTTGAGAATAACAAAACCCCCAGCCTTCAGGGTAAGGGTTGTAAGTTATGCCCTGAGGACATATAAGATTTTTATAGAAAGCATGGTTATATAAACTTCGGAGGAGGCTCATTGGATTGGTAATCAGACGCTATAGTGTTCTTATTGTTAGTCAAAGTGATCGGAGGGCATCCACCCCCTCCCCCCTCCCCAAACAAACACACCTCGTGTTATCCCGAAATGCATCTAGCAGAAATTTTGAGATAGCTATTCTATTCAAATTGTCTAAATATCATATAAGAAGGCCTTTAGGGTTGAAACAATCCCCAGAGATTAGGGGCAAGGGTTGTAATCTATGCCCAGGGGGTATTTAAGGTTTTTATGGAAGGGATGGTTGTTTAACTTTAGAAAAAGCCCAGTTTTTCTCCCTGAAAAGGACTATGTCAATATAAAACGAACAGAAATTAATTAAAAAAAACTTTTTCAACAAAATAAGTTTAAAAAAAGTAAAGAACTCCACTAAACCAAAATAAACAAAAATAGAATCAAATAATTTACCAAGAATACAAGTAGGCCTATCACAAATCAGTATCAATAAATTAATGAAACCAGAACAAAAAAAAAATTAAAATAAATAAGAGTCAAACTCAAAACGAGCAGAAATTAATACGAGTAGGGTTCTAAACCCCAAGCTTTCTAAAAGCCAGAATATAATTTAGTCTTTATTGAAAAAAATTCTTTTAAATGTTTCCACTTTTCTAACTTAAGAAATCAAAAATCAATTAAGATTTTAAGGAATGAATATCAGCATATGTATAATAATAATAATAATAATAATTTATTATAAGCCAAAAAAAAACAGGCCATACAGAACAGTATTCTTAATCACACTCCACAAGAAAAATAACATAAATATCAAATTTCACTCATTGATGTCTGCACTTCATTTACATAATTACATAACTGCCTGATTGATTTTTTTACAGTCGTTTTCAGGCTCCCCGGGCACACCAAATTACCACCCACAAAAAAAATTTACCATAATAGAGAAATTTGCTGGCACTTGGTGAGAATATGGGCGACATCCTCAATACCTAGGTTACATCTGGGGCAAGAGTAATCCGCATTTGCATCTGGGGCCACCCTTTTTCTTTCAAATACTCTTTTTCTATTCTTTAGTGGCAGGCAGTTCGCTCGGATCCGAAACCAAGTCCTCAATGTCTCCCCCGGTAATCCTAGTTTGAAATAATATTCGAATCCAAATATCTCTTTTACATGGGAATAAAACTTCAATGTTTCAGATGTTTTAACTGCCTGGGTCCACATTTGGACTTCCTGGTCTTTTATTCTTTCAACAATCATAGCAAAAAACGACTCACCCTGATCTGAGGGTCCTAGCCCCTCAGTCCAAATACATGATAATCCTAATCCATCTAAAACATTTTTTATTTGATACGGCCATAATCTTTTACGTTTCGACCGTAGCATCTCAACATAAGCTGCATTTGCTAACCTATCTTCTGACAGACTTAGAACCTTAAGCCAGTACCGGATCATCTGTGCTAAGCTACTCATTCTCAGCGAAAATATACCTAGGTCACCTTTTAGCGCCTGATTGTGGGTCGTTACATGAAGGCCAATTAACCTCTTAAAGTGTTGCAGCTGAATTGATTCCAATTGTGGTGCTAGGTCATGCCCCCAAAGTTCATATCCGTACTGGATATTAGGCAAAACTTTAGAATTAAAAACATATTTGTGCATTTTTAGATCTTTTATACTTGAAAGCCTTGAATTACGTAAAATGGCAGCTGAAACTGCTTTCCCTCTCTTAATCATCTCTTTTACATGCTCTTTCCCTCCTCCTTTTGTTGAAAGTGTTACTCCCAAATATTTAAAATTTTCGCTCGCTTTTACATTTTCGCCTTTCTAATAAAATTCTACATTTTGATCATCATTATTCACACGAGTTCCTCTAAATACCACAATCTCAGTCTTTTTAATATTCAACACTAGTTTCTTTCTATCTAAATATTCTTCTAATATACTCAATAAGATTTGGAGCTCCTCTGGTGACTTGCCTATCAACACCGCGTCATCAGCAAAAAGCAACAGAGATAACGTCAGGTTCCCTAGTGACACTGTAGGGGCCCATACCTTTTTAAAATGGTCAACAATATCATTTATATACAACGTGAACAACCTAGGCGAAATACTACTACCCTGTTTTACTCCTTTTCTAATTTCAAACGGTGACGATAATCCCTTGCCTAAAACTTTAACTATACCAAATGTGTTTCTATACATATAAGCTAGTATCCTAACTAAAAGTCTTGGTAAGCCTACCTTTAACAGTTCAAAGCACAGTAAAATCCTATCAATACTGTGAAAGGCCTTTTATTGATATAAAAATGCAACATACAACCTATTCTTCCCTTTTGCATATTTCTCTACAAGCGCCTGTAGAACTAAAACCCTATCAACAGCATGGTATCCGTCTGAAAATCCTGCCAGCTCTTCCTTCAAGATCCTATGTATTTTCTAACTAATGAGATAATCTAGAAGCTAGTAACATTTCTAACATTTTGCAAAGACTCGGCACTAAAGGTATCGGTCGATAATAGCTTTGATCCGCTGAGTCTCCCTCTTGAATAGCGGCAAAATCAAGGATGTTTTCCACAACGATGGCCATTCTCCGGAAGCCAGAACTGAGTTGAAGATAGCCAAGAAGATGGGCATAAATAAAAGTTGGAATTGCTTCAAGATCATTGTTGGGACTCGATCGCTACCAGGTGCTGATCCGCCTTCCATGGCGCTTATACATTCTTCGATTTCTTCTTCCGATGCGGGTTTTATCAGATCATAATCGTGTTCTTTCAGCGGGAAATTGGTCTCATTCTCTGTAATCGATAATTCGTCGTTGAACCAGCAGTCGAACGAATAGTCTTCATGAACCGCGTCCTTGTAGTATGTAGGCCATGTTTTCGGGGTATATTAAACTGACTTTTCAGTGAATACAGACTTTTTTCAGTAAATTCATTTGAATTTTTTTCAGCAAAGTACAAATTATATTCTGGCTTATGGAAAGCTTGGGGTTTAGAACCCTAATCATATTAATTTCTGCTCGTTTTGAGTTTGACTCTTATTTATTTTCATTTCTGTTTGTTTTGAGTTTCATTTTTTTTATTGATGCTGATTTGTGGTAGTTGCATTCTTAGTGGATTATTTGATTCTATTTTTGTTCATTTTGGTTTAATGGAGTTCTTTACTTTTTTAAAAACTTATTTCGTTGAAAAAGTTTTTTTAATTAATCTGTATAAATAGCCGAGTGGTTGACGCGCTGGATTTAGAATCCTTTGTCCGAAGGGCGAGGGTTTAATTCCCGATGTGACTAGTTATTTGGTGAGATGGGGGTCAGTGGCGTGACTCTGGAAGCTCAGTTCTAAATGGGTACATGGAGAAGTCTGGGGAAGGTAAGCAGGAAGGATGTGCGAAAGCAAAGGATTGCTGGCCCCTAACCTCCATTGCACTTTCTGGCTGAAGGACCTTGAAACGAAGATCAGCACCACCAGATTGGACTTTAAGGGTCTAGTGGCGTATCCTTACCTAACCTTGAAACGAAGATCCTTGAAGAAGGACCTTGAAACGAAGATCAGCACCACCAGATTGGACTTTAAGGGTCTAGTGGCGTATCCTTACCTAACCTTGAAACGAAGATCCTTGAAGAAGGACCTTGAAACGAAGATCAGCACCACCAGATTGGACTTTAAGGGTCTAGTGGCGTATCCTTACCTAACCTTGAAACGAAGATCCTTGAAGAAGGACCTTGAAACCAAGATCAGCACCACCAGATTGGACTTTAAGGGTCTAGTGGCGTATCCTTACCTAACCTTGAAACAAAGATCCTTGAAGAAGGACCTTGAAACGAAGATCAGCACCACCAGATTGGACTTTAAGGGTCTAGTGGCGTATCCTTACCTAACCTTGAAACGAAGATCCTTGAAGAAGGACCTTGAAACGAAGATCAGCACCACCAGATTGGACTTTAAGGGTCTAGTGGCGTATCCTTACCTAACCTTGAAACGAAGATCCTTGAAGAAGGACCTTGAAACGAAGATCAGCACCACCAGATTGGACTTTAAGGGTCTAGTGGCGTATCCTTACCTAACCTTATAAATGGTATTCACGGCGCCATGTCAATCCTCTATCTTCACGTATAACAAAGCAATTTCACTTTCGGAACCAACAGCAGCTTGATCAAAGTTGGATAAACCTTTTTCTAATATTCTGGACTTGTGGTAGTCAGATTTTATAGCTTGTGTTTATCTAAAACAGGTTTTTGGTTTTCTACTAAAACATATTCAGAGTAGAAAGCCAATTTCGTGTCCTTTCATTAATGTCATAGCCGCTTCAAAGGGTTTTTACAAACTCCAGGAAAGAAAGTTTGAAGTTATTCGTTCTATCAATTCGTCAAGATTCATCATTGATAGAGTAAATTTATTCAACTGAAAGTTATCTTTGGTAGATGAAATCATTGATACTTTAAATCGGTTTTTAGGATTTGCGAATATTTACATTAAGTTTAACTTCATTTCATTATCTCCAAAAATTAAAGAGCGAAAATACAAGATCAGAGATAGCTTTCTGGTGAAACTTGGGTTTTGGCTTTGCCAGGGAAAGTGTCCAAAGTTTTCAAAGAGGAGACGGAATAAATCCCCACATTACCTTTCTTTAATATAAAAAAATGTTTCTTTTTAGTAAGCTGGATAACTGTGGAGGGCGTGGACTTGCATTGCACCTGATTAAATATTATCTAGATAGAAGAGCCCAAATAGCGGAAGGGGATGGCTTCCTATCCTTACTTTTGAGCCAATCAATTTTTTATAGAATTTTCTGATTGGCTGTAAGATTCTTCGAAAAATTCTGATTGGCTCAAATAAGCGCAAGCTAAATTTTGGTATAAGTAATATTGAGGTGTGAATGGGCAGAGTCGACGGTATATCCACAGTACAATCAGAAGTCCAAAGTAAATCCAAACTAAATAACAGATATCCACATCCCCAGGCATCGTATTGGGATATAAAACTTTGCTCTGGTGGTGTCTATTGCACGGTGCTAGGATGCTTATAGGCCTGTTCTGCCCCTTTCTCTTGCTTAAAAAGAATTCTAAATTCTACTGAATCAAAATTATTCCTAATTTTAATTTAGTGTCTAACAAGTCTCATTTAGTAAACATTATTTAGTTTTAATCTAGATCTCTTATTACTTTACTCATCATTAACATCCATCCTAATAATGATGGATTATTTCATACATAGTATTTAATTTATATTTGGGATAGTTATTGCTTCCGTATTACTGTTTACTATTTTATCCTTGTCTAGGCCTAGTTTCTGAATCCTGCGTCACCTATAGGCCTAGTCATATATATATTCATGTATATAGAATAAGAAATGGTTGAACTTGGACTGTGTGGCGGTGGGCCTTTTTGGGAAGATAGTGACTAGAATAAAACCAAAAAAGAACATGTCGGCTATATATTCAACAGCCGTTAATAATTTCACAATTATCTTTACGTTATTATCTTCATACATTTACGTTAATAGATATCACAAATATCAAGGATAACTCCTGACCATTTTATGTTTTAATGAAGCTATTTAGTTTCATTTGATTTTTTATTTACCAAAAGCTACATATTTCCATGTATTGCTGCATAACTCAAATGTTTTGCGCATTAGCCATACACTTCTATCAAAAGTGTGTGAACAGCTTTTTAGAAAAATAAGTTTAGAAAATACCTTGTTACGGTTCAATGGATGAGGCCGTGGCTCTTGATCAAGAGTTCCCGAGTTCAATCCCGTCCGTCACAAGGAAAATGATGCTAGTAAAGTCAGCGTCATAATTTTTTCCCTAAATTATCCATAAATAATTTTCTTTTAATAATATTTCATTAAAAAAATTAATAGATAATTATTTCCATAGCTTTCCAGACAGCTTTATCTTTGCTGAAGATATATGTTGAAAATGTTTAAATAACTCAGGCTTTTTTGAAGTCATTTTCTTCGCAAAAATATTCCATTCTACACACATTGCTGTTGTTTTTTGTTTTGATGTTATTTTTTTGTGGGGGGGGGGGGATATCCATTCCCATTTCCTCGTATTTCTGAGTGCAAACATGTGTTTATGAGATAATTCTGTAATCTGTAAAGATATTGGACTACGGGTATCGGCTAGAGGAAGGGAGGGCACGGGAATTCCTTCCCCTATATTTTAGAAAATACTACTACTACTGCTGTTAACAACTCACTGTAGTACCAAGCCACCTTAGGCCAACACAGCTACGCATACTCCTACTGCCTCCCAATCTATTTAAAACCTCCCTCTTTAGACCCTCCCTCAAGTTCCAACTTCCCTTAAATCCTCCCTTACGACCTCCTCCGCCCGACTCAGGGACAACCTGCTTTTCGTTTGGAGCAAGATGGTTGGCCGAAAAGGACGGTCTTTGTCAATTTGTCGTCCTTTATCCGCAGAACATGTCCTAGCCATTTCAACCATTCTCTCATTATAGCCCTAGAAAAGGGGATAGAAGTACATTTTTCGCACCCTTTAGTGTTTGAAATACGGTCAGTCATCTTTTTTTATACGAAATGATTCATAATTTTTATTTGGTGTATAACAATTCTCAGTGTTGATTCAGTATTATTGAGTTTTGATCTTGATCTTATTTTAGTTTGACCTCCAGTAATAACTCATAGTAAGTTATTTATGACCTTTAACGTAGTTGCTGCTTCCGTACAACTGTTGATTATTTTATCCTTGTCTAGACCTAGCAACGTAATCTTACACCTCCCCTCCCCAGGTTTTGAAAATTACTTTTTTTAATATTTTTTTTTTTTTAATATTCGCTTTATATTAGTATTGGCTTATATTGTCACCCTATCTTTGTAAGCCAATCATCGTAAGCTGTATGAACCAAAAAAACAAAATTATGAGCTAGATTTTGGAAAAACATCTTTTTGTATTTTCATAGAAAAAGACTGAAAACAATCTTTTCCTCTTCCCCTTCCCTCACATTTTCATGAATTAGCGTTCTTGCATTAAAGAAATGCATTAAACATCAGTGACAAAAAAAAATGAACATTAGAATTCCCTTTCAATTTCAAAGCAAGGATAGACAAGAATGACAAATTATAAGATCTTTAAATTTTGTAAAGATCGTAAGGTATACGTAAAATTACATACGTTAAGTACGTAATTTTGTAATCACTTTTGAGACGGAGGAAGTGAAAGAAAAAAGTAAAAATGAAGCATCCGTTATCCCATTAGGTAATGTTGAGAGACTCATTAGTAGGAGTTTAATAATCGATTTAGGAGAAAAAGTCTTGGGTGAACCAAGCCTCATCAATTATTACTTTATGAACTTTTTGAGGCCACTACTTGCTTTGCTTAAGGTTCATCTCAAGACTAAATAGAAGAACTATTGCGTCGAATAAATCATTATCTAGTAGCAGGGCCTTATCCTTGATTTTTTTGCAAGGGTTGGTTTACACAAGGATTTTTTTTTGGGGGGGAGGGGTACACAAAAAACGCAAAAAAAGGTTTATATCCATTTTTGTTACGGGGGGATCCAAACCCCTACCCCCCCCCCCCCCCCCGGATACGGCCATGTCTAGTAGGCATGATTCAGATTCACTTAGAAAGACTTGTAGAGTTAAAACAAGATAAAAAGAAAGATTAGTTTTTTTTATAGGTCCTTAGCAAAAAAAAAAACGCTTCAATTTCATTGGCTTGTATCTTCAACCTATTATGTAGGCCAATCATCGTAAGTCGCATGTCAAAAAAGAAAGCCAAATAGCCCCTCCTTTTAAAAACCCCATTGGTAGTTTCTGTGTGAAATTTTAAGCCAATAAAAAGAAAGAAAAGGTCAGAAGATTTTTATAATTGTCCCTCTATTTTCTCTGTTGTGAAAACAGGTATTAGAGAGGTCAAACAAGAGCAATGACAATAGTAAGAACGTTAAACCCAACTCATTTTGTAAAAAGTATTTTTCAAACTTTTTTAAAAATTCAAAAGGAAAAAACAAATTTAAGACGAAAAAAATACAAGTTTAACACTCATTTAAAAATAAAACCCAGGGCAAAGTTTGCTTGCTGTTTTTCGAAGTAAAACAAAGAGTATAGGGCACTTATATCAGGGGAAAGTCACGGCCGTATCTGAGAAAAAAAAAACGACGCCACCTAATTTCACCCTCCAAATCGTAACGTTAATGACAAAAACACGAATGAAAACTTTTTTTTTCTTTTCTTTTTTTTGCATCAGCCCAAAACAAAAGAACCACCATAGCAAAAAGGGCACAATGGGTGTTTCTAGACTGTTTTCAGTATACTAACTTCATCCTGGCTGCTGCATATTCAATCTGAACAAAATATAAAAGCTTTTAAAATTTATGACGAAAGTAGCCCGTCGTAAACTCCCTTGCGCTGTTTATCACAGGCATCGCAATCGTGCTGCCTAAGTAAAGAACGATGTGGGCACAGCGTATTATTTTTTTTTGTGTGTGTTCTTAGACCAGGGCACTTCGTATCGAAGGAGTTGTCGTAGAAACTTCGAAAAGGGCTCATTCGATTGGAAATTGGAGTTGCTAAGAAGGCCGTATCCAGGGGGGGGGGTTACCCGGTTTGAACCGCCCCCCCCCCCGAAATTTTTGACCGACTCGAAAATAAGTCGAAAATTAGTAAAACCTAGGTCAAAATCAGTAAAATTAGTCGAAAACTGAGTCAAAAATTAGTAACCCCCCCCCCCCCCAAAAGTCAAAAATTAGTAAAAAACCCCCTGAACAAAAATCCTGGATACGGCCCTGGTTGCTAGTGCCCTTTTTAATAGTCGAAAGTGATTAGAGGGCAACTAGCCCCCCCCCCCCACGCCCATCCTCCCCCCTAACATATCCAATCAAAATTTTTAGATAGCCATTTTATTCAACGTAGTTGATTTCCAGATAGAAAATATGCTTTTGAGGAGGACACTCCCCCACAACCCTCAGGGCCAGGGTTTTAAGTTAAGCTCTGGGGGCATATAAGAACGATGTTGGCACAATGCAGTATTTTTTTTTTTTTTTTTTTTTAGAGCAGGGTACTTCGTATCGAAGAAGTTGTCGTAGAAACTTCAAAAAGAGCTCATTTAATTGGAAATTAGAGTGGCTTGTGCCCTTTTTAATAGTAGAAAGTGATTGGAAGGCAACTAACACCCCTTCCACGCCCACTATTTCCAGAAACACATCCAATTAAAATTTCGAGATAGCCATTTTGTTCAGCATAGTTGATTTCCAGGTAGAAATTGTGTCTTTGAGGAAGACAACCCCCACAGCCCTCAGGGAAAGGGTTGTAAGTTGTGTCCTTGGGGCATATAAGGTTTTTTATAGAATGCGTTGTCATAGAAACTTCAAAAAGGGCTCATTCGATTGGAAATTGAAATGGCCAGTGCCCTTTTTAATAGTCAAAATTGATTTGAAGGCAACTGACACCCCTTCCGCGCCCAACATTTCCCCAAACACATCCAATCAAAATTTTGAAATAGCCATTTTGTTCCACGCACTTTAAAGTTCAGGAAATTCTACCTTTGAGCAGGACACTCCACCCGCAGTGGTCAAGGCTAAGGTTATAAGTTATGCCCTGGGGACATATAAGGTTTTTATTGAAAGCTTTGTCGTAGAAACTTGAAAAAGGGCTCATTCGATTGGAACTTCAAAGGGCTAGTGCCCTTATTAATAGTCGAAAGTGATTGGAGGGCAACTAACCCCCCTCTCACGTCCACCTTTTCCCCAAACATATCCAATCAAAATTTTTAGATAGCCATGTTATTCAACGTAGTTGACAGTTTTGGAAATTAGGTCTTTAAGGATGAAAACCCCTTCCCCCCCCCACAGCCTCAGGGCAAGGGTTGTAAGTTATGCCCTGGGGTCATATGAGGTTTTCATAGATAGAGTTGTCGTAAAAACTTCAAAAGGGCTCATGCGATTGGAAATTGTAAGGGCTAGTGCCTTTTTTAATAGTTGAAAGTGATTGGAGAGCGGCTAACACCCCGCTCACGCCCATTATTTTCCCAAACACATCCAATCAAAATTTTGAGATATCCATTTTGTTTAAAATAGTCGAAAGTTCTGGAAATTAGGTCTTTGAGGATAACCCCCTCAGAACCCTCAGTGCAAGGGTTGTAAGTTATGCCCTGGGAGCATATAAGGTTTATATAGAAAGTTGTTGTAGAAATTTCATTTGAAAAGAGGATTCATTTGATTAGAAATTGAAATTGTCCTTTTTAATAGTCGAAAGTGAGTGGAGAGTAATTAACCCCGCTCTCACACCCACCGTTTCCCCAAGAACATTTAATCAAAGTTTATAGATAGTCATTTTGTTAAACGTAGTTGAAATTATGTATTTAAGGATGACAAACCCCCAGAGCCCCAAGGGCAAAGGTTGTAAGTTATGCCCTGGGGGCATATAAGGTTTTTATAGATAGAGTTGTCGTAAAAACTTCAAAAGGGGCTCATTCAATTGTAAATCGAAAGGGCTAGTGCCCTTTTTAATAGTCGAAAGTGATTGGAAGGTAACTAACCCCCCTCTCACGCCCACCATTCCCCAGAACACATCTAATTAAAAAATTTTCAGATAGCCATTTTGTTCAACGTAGTAGAAAGTTCCGGAAATTAGGCCTTTGAGGATGACACCCCCCCAGCCCTCAGGGCAAGGGTTGTAAGTTATGCCCTGGGGCATATAAGGTTTTTATTGAAAGCGATTTCCTAGAAACTTCAAAAGGGTCCATTTTACTGGAAATTGAAAGGGCTAGTGCCTTTTTTAATAGTTGAAAGTGATTGGAGAGTGACTAACGCCCATCTCACGCCCACCACTTCCCCAAACACATCCAATGTGGGTATAATGTATTACTTTTTTTTGTTGTTGCTGTTTAGACCAGGGCACTTCGTATCGAAGGAGTTGTTGTGGGAACTTCGAAAAGGGCTGATGCCCATTTTAATAGTCGAAAGTGATTGGAGGGCAACTAGTCCCCCTCCCTCGCCCACCCACCCATTTGTCAAATATGTTTAAAAACTAAACGTTGTCTTGATACCAAATAAAATGCGCTGTAATGTTGCTAATTCCCAATAAGACCTCTCAGATGTAAAGAACGACTGAGGGTATTATGTTCAAACTTTCGGGGCTGCTTCTGCTCTTAAAATTTAACCAAATCAAAATAGCGTAAGTGTATCCAAGCTATCAAAGAAACTAAACAGATATTTTTGCGAATGGTATCGAGTTTCCCATTTCAGGTCAACACGAGGACGTATGAAACTAAATTAAACACTGCTATTTGTGTCCAGATTTTTAAAAGGGTGTATTTTGTTAAAGATTGCTGAAAATTTTTCTCCAGCATACAAAAGCAGGCCAAACTATAAACTCTTAAAAAAACTAAAAGATTTTAAGTATTATTTTCTTTTTCCCATAAAAGAATGTCAATATAAAATGAACATAAATTAATTAAAAAAAACCTTTTCCACAAAATAAGTTTTTCAAAGAAAAGTAAAGAACTCCATTAAACAAAAAATGAGCAAAAATAAAATCAAATAATCTAGCAAGCATGAAAATACCACATATCAGCATCAATAAATAAATGAAACCCAAAACGAACAGAAATTACAATAAATAACCGAGTCAAACTCAAAACGAGCAGAAATTAACGTAAGTTGGGCTCAAAACCCCTATGCCTTCCCAAGCCCAGAACAAAATTTCCACTTTACTGGAAAAAATATAAATGTTTTTACTTTTATAACTTTAATAAATCAAATAATATTAACATTTTGATTACTAAATATGAGTATATGTACATTAAACTGACAATGCACATTCATTTGCCCTGCAGTGTGTTGTTGCTGTTGAATTCGAAGTCTTGGTACCGTACTACCAAGCTGAGATCGATCCCACTACGCCACTACCTTATTCATCGCACTACCTTATCCTTCGATCAAAGTACTCTCTTATCCTTCCGGTAAATTTGCAGTTTTCAACAAAATTTAGCTAAGACGAAAGTGAATACACCATATGATGCCTTTTCGTATGCTCTTGCACAGATCAATAATCGTTTCTGGGAGAAATTAACAATAAAAAACAAGTTTTTTTTACCTGAAAGTAAGGAGCGACATTAAAACTTAAAACGAACAGAAATTATTCCGTATATGAAAGGGGCTGTCCCCTCCTCAACGCCTCGCTCTTTACGCTAAAGTTTTTTATTATTTAAAAAAAAATAAGAGTTGTGAGAAAGTCAAACTTTAGCGTAAACAGCGAGGCATTGAGGAGGGGACAGCCCCTTTTATATACGGAATAATTTCTGTTCGTTTTAAGTTTTAATGTCGCTTCTTAATTTTAATTAAAAAAAACTTGTTTTTTTTTAATTTCTGAACGTTTTGAATTAACTTAGCTTTGATTTTGGCTCACCGTACATGAATAATTAAAACGAAATTTGCATATTAATTTTCCTTTTTTTGGCTAATTGGCTTTATCGAAATTTTGTTCTGACGTAACTTACGAATTAACTTACGTAACGAATTTCTATATTCGTATGTTTTTACTATGTATATTAGGGAGTTCGCTACCTAGTCAATACCTAGCTCTTTACGCTAAAGTTCGAATTTTGTTCGAATCACAAACCCTTGAAATACAAAGGCCGGTTAATTAGAATAGATAGCTATTTTGAAAGTACTAAAACACTATGAAAGTACTACAAACTTTTGAAAGTACTAAATCACAAAGGCCGTTTAATTAGAATGTTGCTTCTTACTTTCAGTTGAAAAAACTTATGTTTTTTAATTGAGTTTCTGATCGTTTTTTAAATAATTCTGGGAAATCCGGCACCCCCTTCATAGAAATGTCCAACTTGCAATTGTTCTAATTAAACAACCCTTGTGTTTCAGGCGTCGTTCATAAGGAATTGTGACAAAATTCAACCTTCAGCGTAAATATTAAGGTGTTGAGGAGGGGGAACCCCCACATATAAATAATAATTTCTGTTTTGTTTTAAGTTTTAATAACGTTTCTTACTTTCAGTTGAAGAAATTTGTTTTTTCATTTAATTTCTGATCGTTTTTTAAATAATGCCAGGAAATCTGGCTCCACCTCCATAGAAAGATCCCCCCACCCTACAGAAATATTCTCTAGATAATTCAATCTTGGTGATAATTTACCCCACACAATTACCTTTAACATGTCCACGCGTAAAAATGAGACGGCAAAATGAAAGCAAGACACATAAAAAGAATTTCGTATTGGAATTCTGGCAAATTCCCCCAGTGTAAAATTTCCCGTGAAAGTTTCCTCCCTGGAAACCTACCTCCCTATAGAAAATCTTCCTTTTGGAAAAAAAACTCCAGCAGAAAATTCACCCCCCCCCCAAAGAAAAAATGCATGCATAGTTCCCAATAACAAATACTATACGTTCACTAATGGAAAATTTATAACTTTAATGGCTTTTCATAAGGGCTCTGAGTGAAATTTGTTACCTTCATAGGTATATTTTTTGGGTTTTTATGTTGGACAGAACGGCTGTATAAAAATTTTGATCAGACGAAATTGGGAAAAAAGGGGCGTTGGAGGGGGCCAAGTTGCCCTCCAGCATTTTTGGTCACTGAAAAGGCCACTATAACTTTTAATTTCCGTTCGAATGAGCTCTCTCTTTATGTTCTGGGACCACTGGGTCGGTACGATTACCCCTGAAAAAAAAACAACAAAAAACTCGCATCCGTGATCTTTCTTCTGACAAAAAATACAAAGTTGCACATTTTTGCAGATATGAGCTTGAAACTTATGTAATGTGGTTTTCTGATACGCTGAATCTGACGGTGTGATTTTCATTAAAATTCTTTAACTTTTAGGGGATGTTTCCCCCTCTTTCCAAAATCAGGTAAATTTTCTCAGGCTTGTAGCCTTTGATGAGTAATACTAAACTTAATAAAATTTATATATTTAGAATCAGCATTATGGGCCCATTCTTTTGATACATTTATTGACATCAAAATTCCGTTTTTTAAAGTTTCGATTTCTATTGAGCCGTATCGCTTGTTTTTTTTATTGTTTTTTTATTACATATATGTTATTACGTATATGAGGGGAATCTCCCCTTAGTCAATACCACGCTCTTTACACTAAAGTTAAAATTTTGTTTAAATCACAAACCCCTGAATCACAAAGGCCGTTTAATTAGAATAGATAGCTCTTTTGAAAGCACTAAAAAAAACTGTAGCGTAAAGAGCGAGGTATTGACTTGGGGGCGAGCCCCCTCATATACGTAATAATTTCTTTTCGTTTTAAGTTCTAATGTTGCTTCTTACTTTCAGTTGAAAAAACTTGTTTTTTTAATTTAATTTCTGATCATTTTTACATAATGCTCGGAAATCCGGCGCCCCCTTCATATAAATGGCCCTTACCCCAAGGAAACATCCTCCACGGAAAGATTCTCCCGAGTAACCCCCTCCTCCAGCCCCCCCCCCCAAAAAAATAGTTTCAGAAAATATCTGTATACTTCCCAATAACCAATACTAGATGTAAACAATGGGCAAAGTTCATAACTTGCAGCCCTTCCCCTAAGGAATGTGGGGGATAAAGTCATCCTTAAAGACATAGTTATTAAATTTTTCGACTATGTTGAACAAAATGGCTATCTAAAAATTTTAATTAGGTGAATTTTTCCGAATTGTTAAAAAAAATAAGACTTGTGAGAAAGTCAAACTTTAGCGTAAAGAGCGAGGCGTTGAGGAGGGGACAGCCCCTTTCATATACAGAATAATTTCTGTTCGTTTTAAGTTTTAACATCATTCCTTACTTTCAGTTAAAAAAAACTTGTTTTTTTTATTTAATTTTTGAACGTTTTTGAATTAATGGGGGTTTAGATTTTGGCTCACCGTACATGAATAATTAAAACAAAATTTGCATATTAATTTTACTTTTATTTGGTTAAATGGCTTTCTCGAAAGTTGTTTACTTTTATTTACGAACGTTTTTATTAGTAATAATTTATTACTAATAAAAACGTTCGTAAATAAATATACGTAACTTACGAATTAATTTACGTAAAAACTTCTATATTCATATATATTTAAAAAGTATATTAGGGGGCTCGCCCCCTAGTGAATACCTCACTATATAAGCTAAAGTTCGAATTTTGCTCCAATTCTTTAAAAATGACTCCTTAATCACACAGGCCGTTGTTTAGAATAAATCATACACGTAATATTGTCTGTTCGTTTCAAGTTTTGATGTTACTCCTTATTTTCAGTTGGAAAACTTGTTTTTTTTTATATTTAATTTCTGATCTTTTTTTTAATAATGCTGGGAAATCCGGCGCCCCCTTCATAGCAATGTCCATTCCCCCATGAAAACATCCTTCATGGAAAGATCTTCCAAAATAACCCCCGGCCCACTCACCCCCTACTACCAGAAAATATCCCCCCTGAAAACGTCTGTATACTTCCTAATAACCAATACTATATGTTAACATTGGGTAAAGTTCATAACTTTCAGCCCTCCCCCCGGGAACTTCGGGGGATTAAGTCATCCTAAAGGACATAGGTATCATGTTTTCAACCATGCTGAACAAAATGGCTATCTCAAAATTTTTTTTGGTCACTTAAAAGGGCATTAGAACTTTTAATTTCCGTTCCAATGAGTCCTCCCACGATATTCTAGGACCACTGGGTCAAAACAATCACCCCTGAAAAAAAAAGCCTGGTCGCTCCTTACTTACAGTTCGTTACCACGAACTGTTTGATTTCATTTTGAACCCTTGATGGGAGCCCAAAAGGTAAACCAGTCCATGGTAACCAAAAGTTTAAAAACATGTTTTTAAAAAACTGGCTAGTGATAAAAAAAATTGCCATTTGTAGATGATTCAGGAATGGTAATTATTATTTTCCTTAGATCTTAATAGTAATATGTTATTTTGAAAGAAATTTCTAGGAATTTATAAAAAGAGCCTGAAAACCACCTGGATCAATCCCTTAAAAATGACTGACATAATTTTTGAGGGGTTTCTAGCTCTTTCCAAAACTTCTTGCAAGTTTGTTTTCAAAACAACATTTTACTATTAAGACAAAGTAAAATAACAATTACCATTCCTGAATCACCTACAAATGGCAATATTTTTCATCACCAGCCACTTTTTTAGAAACATATTTTTAAACTTTTAGTTACTATGTGCTATTTAGATCCCTTTAAGGGCTAACAATGTAATTTATTCCGGAATTTATCCGATTATAGAATTATGAAACTGGATAAAAAAAGCCATCAATTCATATATTCACTTTCATCCTAGCTAAATTGTGTTGTAAACTGCAAATTTACCATCCTTCATACGTGAATAAGTAGGTTATGCTTATATATACAAATAATATATATATATATATATATATATATATATATATATATATATATATATATATATATATATATATATATATATATATATATATAAAAGTCCAAATAGGGAAAAATCCTTTTAATAGACAGGGAAAGAAATTCACAAAAAATACCCAGATATTTCCGTCACATATGCAGTGACCGTCATCAGTTTTACTACATCAGTTTTACCCACTAGATCACCACAGGACTACAGCTTTTAATAAATTTTGCTTTGATGTATGTGCCACAGCAGTATTTAATCGTTTTTTCTTCGTTTTTTTTTCGTGGGCTTATAAAGTAGTTTTTTTATGGAGGCTGTGAAACGGAGAAGAAAACTTTCTTGAAGTTTTCAAGCTTACGATAATTTTCCCGAAAAATATAATATTTTTTTTCTAGCTTAAAAAATAATTTTTGAGCCTAGCGGTTTGGACCAAATCTGAGAAGATACTTTTCTAAAAGTATGTAGCATATTTTAGATCAAGTCTTTTTTCAAGACGTAGCCTCACATCTACAAATTAGGCCAAGAAACTAAGGATTATGCCTTTCGAAAACCTCATATTACACTAGTTACTAAGTAATGTTTCTGTCAGATTTTATTAAATCAGAAGAATCGTTGAATTCAATTATTCCATTAATTGTTCCTTCAAGTACAAATAATAACCATCTGTCCTCATCACGAACTCATTCACCAAACTCTTTGACTGCATTTAGGTAAGGCATTTATTGGTTCCATTGGTTCCTGTATTTAGGTAAGGCATTTATTTATTATCAATTGGTTCCCTAATAAATGTCTGCTTTGGGAAATCAATCTTGAAAATCGAAAATCGAAGAACATGCTAATATATTTTGAGTTCGGATCAGGCCGTAGAAAGCAGATAAATTCCACTCATAGACATCTATATCTATAAAATCGTAGTATACTCTTGCGAAAGTTTTAAGTGCGAAAATCCCTCCCAAAGCCATCTTAGTACTTTTCACGCTGACTGAAATTAGAGACCCTTCAACACAAATAATTGACATTCCCTTCCAGTCGAATTTTTTGGATGTTTAATTAACGGGCTAGTTAATTTTGAATTATGTCATCTAACACTTTCGCAATTGTAAAATTTACTTCTCAACAGATTCTATGAACTTTGTATCCACAGTTTTGTTAACTTGATGTTCAACTTAATTCTTTTCAATTTCAAAAATACGATCGTTATTAATATATGGGAGAAATTCGCCGTGGGACGTAATAAACACAATTAAAATTTCGCACTAAATTCCAAAACTTTACCTTGATTCCAAAAAATATTGTTTTCTTATCGTCTTCTGAAAGCATTGTTGAAAGGGGACGAACAAAGTATCGCTTGACAAGATTTAATGCTTCTATGAAATTTTTCTCAGTTTCAACAAGTTCACGGATACTATAATCCCGTTTTTCAACCGGTTGAACAGGAAATATTGGAGCCTATAAATACAATATGTATTTGAAAAAAAAAAAATAACAGGTAATGGTTTTCAGAAATAATGAAATAAAACAAATTAAGGGAATTAAACGGTAAACAGTAAATTTGCGTACTCATATTCATAAGAAAGTTTTGCAGACTCATATTCATACTCGAAAATTTATTCAAAATTCTTTTAATCATATAACATGACGCGTAATATTATAATCCTTAATAATCTTAAGTTCTTTTCGTATGCAAGCAAACTTGACCTAAGTACTGTCCGTCGTTAAAGGTCCTCTTGGGGCCTGTTTCTTTGTAATGGAGTGGATTAGCCTTCTATAGGCTATGCCTCGCAGTCTTCGGCTAGACGAAGAAAGTCTGAAAGGCAATGAAGCGTGAAGTTTTCCTTCCACCTCTTTGGGAGACAACCACGAGGGCGAGAAACGTGAATTCGGCATTTGAAGATGATTTTCGGGAGACGGGACTGACTAATCTGTTGGGCGTGGTCAAGCCACCGAAGTTACTGGAGCTGGGTCTTTAAACTGACTTCGGACTGGGCTGGACTTTAAAACTAAGATTAGAGGTTGGTGAAGAGTGATATCAGGAAGCAATACAAATTAAAGATATACCAAAGGCATATTATAGACTGTTTAAAAATTTCCGAGCAAACCCGGGTAGCTTAGGCTAATTACCTTTGCCGATTCACTATATCCCCAACTGCCTGCCTGTGATTGTAAATCCAATATATCTTTAAAAGAGTAAAAAAAAAGTCAGTTGTTTTCGGAACTAGTACTCATTTAGGAGCATCCCCCCTCTTAACTTGTTATGATAATAATGTAAGTATTACCTCAAGTTTTTAATCTAACCTTTTTCAACATTGTTGTGAAGGCACTTTGAACTTTGAATTCGTTTCAAAGCATTTATTTTTTCATTAATTTTTAACCTACGCTATAAGCCTACACTCAACCTTCGACTTTCAAAATATTTTTGCAAAAATTTGCTCACCGTTATTGTAGAAACATGGCAGATTCTACTTGGCAGAAAAATAGAAAAAAAATTGTGAATATTTTAAAGTATTTACTACTACTACTAATAGCTCATTGCAGCATCAAGCCGCATGAGGCCTACACAGCTACGCCCGCTACTCCTCCATCCAAATCTATTCAAAGCTCTTTACACCCTCCCAGGAAGTTCCTGTTTCCCTTATATTTTTCCTTGCGACTTCCTCCCACCTCAAACGAGGACGAACTGCTTTCTGTTTTGCCCGAGGTTTTGCCCTACACGGTTCGCCGAAAAGGACAATCTTTGGTTATCTGTCATCCTTCATCCACAGAACGGGCCCTAGCAGTCTCAACCTTTCTCTCATGCCCGAAACCAACGAAATTTGCATTCAATTAAAAGAACCAATTGAATTCAATTAATTAAAAAATTTAATTAAAAGAACATTTAACGAAGTTATACTGATGAAAAAAAAAATTATAGCTTATATGGCTTTAAATCTTTTAAATACAATTATTTTGTGGTTATTATTACATTCATCCGATTGCATAAGACATTTACAAGAAAAAGCAAGAATTTCTCAAAACCTCTCTACATCTCTTAAACAAAATACTGGCTAAGCTAAGGAATTCATTAAAACCCTTCATCAAAAATAGCTTATAAGCAAAGTGTCCCAGATGTAACGATAATTAACTTATGTTCATTTATCTTTGAAGACACTAATATTTCATTTCCCATCTGCAAGATAGCATTGACGATATAGAGACAACTTCCACGAGCAATATCTGTGGTCTTCGACGAATCAAGCCTAAATTTGCTAAGGGTTTTTAGTATCTAATAGGATAGAAGGAAAATAAAGTTACTTAGTATGATTGTAATTGCAGGCTTTCAAAAGTTGCCACGGGGAGCAAAAGAAAATAATTTTATCCCAACGTTATTTGTTAGAATAGGCAGTTGGCAAGGGAGTTTTTTGATTGGCTGCTAGCCGGTCAATTAGAGAGGTATTATGGAAGTGGCTATCTTTTCTTTTTACAACATACTAGCTTACCCATCGCACGTCGCTGTGATCACAAAAGAAAGAAAATTCCCCGAGAAAATTCCCCCGTCCCGCATTTTAACAACGATCGTATTTTTAAACTTAGAAGTATGTAAAAAATTCTTCCTGGAGAATTCTAATTCTAGACAATTCTCCCTCCCCCCCCCCCCCGGAAAGTTCCCCACTGCGGAAAACTTCTCCGTGGAAAATTCTACCCCGCTGAAAGCTCTTCCCTGCAATTTACCCTAAAAATCTTCATTTAGATGAAAGCTCAAATAAAACTATAATGCAATTCCGTTAGGATATTGTAATTCCTATTTAAGACTAAATTAAAAATGAAACAACTTTTTTCAACCAAAAGAAAAAAGCAAAATTAAAACTCAAAACAAACAGAAATTATTCTGTATGTGAGGAGGACTCCCCAATCCTAAGCCATATCTATTGACGCTGAAGTCTTAAAGTTCTTTAAAAATACTTTTCATTCGAATTTAACGGTCATTGTGTTTGAGCAGTCTTTTATAAGAATTGTGACAAAAATTCAAAGGTAAGCGAAAAGAGCAAGGATTGTGGAAATGCACCCCCCCCCCCCTCATATACAAAATAATTTCTTTTCGTTTTAGGTTTTAATGTTACTCCTTATTTTTAGATGAAAATCTTGTTTTTTATTTAATTTTTTACGATTTTTAAAATCATTTTATGAACCCCCCACCCCGTCCCCCCAGAAAATTTCTCCTGGAAAATTTCCACCAGATACTTTCCTCCCCAAGGAAAATTCTCACCCACAAAAAATTCCCCCAGGGAAATTCGTAAGTTTCCTAATAACAAATAATGTATGCGAGCAATTGGCAAATTGTGTATCTTGCAACCCTTTCCCCAGGGACTATGGGGATCATGGCATCCCCAAAGGTACAGTTATTGAACCTTTGGTACTATGTTAAATCAGATGGATATCTCAAAATTTTGATCGAGTGTCTAAGGAGAAAGGGAGCATGGGAGGGTGGGGGTAGCTTCCCTCCAATCTTTTGGATCACTTAAAAAGGGCACTAGAACATTTATTTCCGTTCGAATGATCTTTCCTGGTTTTTAGGACCATTGGTTCGACAAAATCACCCCTGAAAAAAAAAAGATTTTCATTAAGATCACTTGACGTTTTGGGGGTGTCTCCCCCCTCCCTATTGAATAATCAGGCAAATTTTCTCGAGCATGTAGCTTGTTATAGATAACGTTAAGCTTGATGGTTTTTTTTTTTTTTTTTTTTTTTTTTTTTTTTTTTTTTTTTAATCGCTATAAAAAGTCTATTCTTCTGATGTATCTATTTTTATCAATTTTGTTACAGTTTCAGTTACTAGTGTGCCAGGTTGCACCTTACTTACAACTCATTACCATGAACTGTTTGTTATTCCGTTCACAGTAAGTTTTAATATTGCTCTTTACCTTTATTTGGAAAAAAATGTCATATTTATTTTTTAACTTTAATTTTTGTTAAGTTTTATTATACGAGACATGGTAATGTTTTAGTAAACGATGGGACTACCCTCCCTGAGCCCCCCCCCCCCCCCACACTCTTTCTGCTATAGTTTCACTTTTTAATCAAAAACCTGTCAAAATCTAATGCGCTAATTTGGGTTTATTTGATTTAAACAGTAAATTTTAAGTTAAATAGCACAAACTAGAATTGGATTTAAAAAAGACAGAGTGTGAGGGGTATAAAAGTGCCCATATTTAGGACAACTGTAGTTCGTAGTTAAGGTTTAAGGTTGTTCTTTACTTCCATGTTAAAAATATGCTTTTGTTACTTCTATTCACTATTCTGTCCGTTTGACGGAATAACCACTACACTAAGATAGCTAAGCTCTTTCATTCGTGATGTGTTTTGACAGATAGTTGAAGTTGTAGAAAGTTGAAAGGATGGCGGTGGCCTGCCTAACATTTAGAGTATTTTCTGTTCCTTTTAGGTTTTAGTTATTTCTATATTCTCATAAAAGAAATTTTTTTATTTTCTTTCACAAAAAAAATTATAGTCCTGCAATTCATTGACGAGGGCCACACGAATACAATGAAAATTACAGAGCTCCTGCGTTCAGAGCTCCACATTCAGGGGCGGATACAAAATTTATTTCTGGGGTTGGAGCACCAATGACTTCCCCATCGGTATTTATCACCCCTCTGCCTCTGTAAGTAGTGCAACTTTCAACCTTCTGAGGAACACGTGTCCCAGAGCCACCCTTGGATCTGCCCCTGATTACACCATTTTTTGTTTCAAAAGTGTCTCAAATTTGTTTCCAGAGAACTTTTTTTTTATTTATATATTATTGCCTTCAATTAGAAAAAAAAATGTTATTAACAGTATGTGTATGTCTTTTCGAATTCTCTATCGATCTGGGCGATTTTTGCATTACCCATTTACTGGGTCGTAGGAAACTACAAAATCGTAGGAATCGACTTTCACAAGCACTATTTCTTTAATCCGATGAAAAATCAATTGAAACTCGGTCTTAGAAAAAAAAACTGGGATCCCAAGCAAGATTAAAACGAAAATCTATCAAAAGTTGCTAGGGAAGCAAAGAATAAAGATTTGCATCCCAAAATGATTAGTTTGTGTAGGAGTTGGCTCTATTTAAGTTGACAAGGATTACAGGAGATATTTTCTTTTGACCAGCGGGAAAAAAATATTGAAAATCATGGGGAGTGTAAGTAATCTGTGTAACTTTTTTGTACAACCCTTTTAGAATTTTATTTATTCGTCAAAGTTTTCATACTGCTGACTTTCACAGCAATAAATACTCAGTTACGATAAAATTGGATATTTTATTTACAAAATGAAAAGCACCAAGGAAAATATATCAATTAAATACCTATGTTTCTAATGTGTTCTATTATAATATTTAATATTTTATCGGTCCTGATTCTTAATTCTGTAAACACGATCTTACAATAATCTCTCCTTAAAATTATCCATGTAACAATACCCGTATCAATTTTCACCAAGGGGTTGCTACCAGGGCCACAAGGGAACCAAGAATAGTTTCAAAAGTTATTCCTTACTTTTACTAAAAAATTATTTAATTGAGAAATCAATCTACATCAAAGCATGCTGTGAGACGGTTGATGCCTTTTCTTTAAAATAAAATTCTTGACCTTGTTTTTTTTTTAATAAATAATGAATATGTTCATTTTGCGAAGAGAAATACCCAAGAACAAACAAAAAAGAGATATGAAAGATGTAATATCATTTTACTATAAAAGCCAAAAATGAAGCTACAAGTGTCCCAGATTGGAAGAGGGGCCAAAGCATAAAAAAAAATTATATCTTCGAAATTTGTCTTATAGGAATTTACCTTCCTGGGGAGGGGGCAAATACCCAGCCTGTACCCTATTGTTCGCAAACATAGTAGGGGAATGGAGAAAAGAGAGAAGAGAGGGATGGAGAGACATAGAGAGAGTTTAATATTAATGAATGAATTGGTTTCAAAATATCGACTGAGTAATATATATGCGTAATTGTGGGATCAAAAGGCTTCAAGGATATATTTTTTCTTTGAACATTTATTTTTCGAAGTAGAACTTTTTGATTACTTAGTGATTCTAAAGGATGTCATGGCATAATCTCTAAATTTTTTTAATTGCTTTGCGTCATAAATGGCTAAAATGACACCTACAATTGCGGCTCCTTTACAGCAGTTAGATAAACCCGATATATGTCTACTTAAGAGCTAAATAAAAGAGCAATCCTTTCTAATAAAAAAAAACTTTTCTAGTTTTTTAATTAAAAAATTGATTTCTTTTTTTAAATTAAATTTTTTTGTAAGTTTTTTTTAGGTTTTTATTAAAAATGTAGTTTATATTAAAGTCTAATATTTCAGTTTCTTTAATTGAAAAATGTCAGTTTAAAATGAAAAAGAGTTTACACCCAAAACTCAGAAGCGTCCGAAAACCACCTACTAAAATACTTCTTTGTTTGAAGTAGAAACCCTATAAGAAAGGACGTAAGGACATAAGTAAGGACAGGCCACAAACCAGACCAGTAGCTGACAGTATTATTTTAGGAAAAATCTACAATCCAAAGCTCATCGGCAAATCCTCCCTCTTTGCAAAATAAATTTACAACCATATTAAATTAAGAAAATATAAAGTAAAAAAAAAAAAAATTCGACTTAAGACTAATATACAATTTAGATTAACCTAACAACTCAAGGACAAGAAAATTGTTTTGAGTCTTAATTTGCTCGAAACCTCACTTTAACTTCCGCATCTATTTTTTTCCACCTGGTATTCTTATATCCTTATCTCACAGTTTCTGTTTTTCAATCATATTGATTTCTTTCGCTGATTTTAAAGCTTTAAAAAGTGAAACTGAATAGCTTTCAGTATTTTAAAGTTGTTTACAGCTTTTTGTGCCCAATTTAGCTACTCTGATTCACTTACTGAAAATATTTTGCTATATAAAGTTCAGGCACCATAACTATTAAACAATTTGCATAATTTCGGAATGCCCTGTCCCCTTAAAAAAAAATCTAAAAAATCCAAGGATGCAAACCCCTTCCTCTTTAAAAAATCCCTAACTTTCGATTAATAAGACAACCCAAAATGATTTTTTGGATCTAAGAAAGATTCCCCATCCTCGTGTCCGGTTTATTATCAAGCATGCACTTGGGCTTGGACTTTTCCCTTGGACTTTTACATACCCCGATCAGAAGACAGAAAGATGGTTTTTTTTATAATTCCTATCCATGCCAGGAATTGTCTTTTTTCTAGACATGAGGGAGTAGTGTTCGCAGCGACTGGGCTATATCATCACTGGGCTCTGGCCACGGGGCTCAAATATCATCTTTTATATTATCCAGTTTATACTTAAGTTATTTCAATATACGTATCTCATCGTCCCCTTTCACTCTCTTATTGCGCCTTTCATATGCCTCTATTACCTTTTAATCCATAATTAGAACCCCTTCTACCATATCCAGTTTTGTCACTATTATTAGCATCTCTATGCACATAATAAATACATACATCTGTTGGGGGTTTGCAGACTTCTGTTGATTGGGTTTTGGAGATTTTCACTGTTTTCGCTGTATTTTTAGTTTTTAGTCGTGATTACAGGGGGAAAATAATCGTGTCTAGCAGTAAGCGCGATGGTAAAAAAGACAGTGTCTCCACTTTTTACTGTTTTCGCTATATTTTGGTTTTTAGTCGTGGCTACAGGGGAAAAAAACCGTATCTAACACAAAGCGTGTTGGAAAAGGACAGCGTTTACACTTTTTGCTCTTTTCGCTATATTTTGGATTTTAGTCATGGCAACAGGGGAAAGAACCGTATCTGGCACTAAGCGCGTCAGAAAAGGACAGTGTTTACACTTTTTACTGTTTTCGCTGTTTTTTTTTTTAGTTTTTAGTTATGACTACGGGGGAAAAGCATCGTATCTAGCACCCAGTGCGTTGGAGAAGGACAGTGTTTCCACTTTTCACTGTTCTTATTGTAGATTTAACCTTTTGGTCGTAGCTGTGGGTACAAAAAAAAAAAATCGTAAAAAGCACAAAGCGCGTCCGAAAAAGTGATTTCTGCTTTTCAGTGTTCTAGTTGTAGGCTTAATTTTTCGGTCGCAACTACGAGCGAAAAAATCGTATCGAACATCTAAAAAGGATATCTTCACTTTTTGCTAAATTCACTGTAGATATCAGCTTTTCTACTTTTCAGTGTTTTCGCCAGGGACCTAGTTTTTCAACCCTGACTATACGCGAAATAAAAACCTTACACAGTTCCGCATTATTATTTTCATTATCAATGGTTCTATATTGTTTTAAATATCGGTTCAACACGAATCTAGAGTATTCGGTGGTGGCGGGATTTACAAATTTCTGATAGAAAAAAAAAGTAAACCGGTGCGTTTCTCTATTTTGTTACAAAGATGGAAAATGCAGTGACGTGTATCTTGTTTTTTTTTTTTTTTTTTTTTTTTTTTGCAGCTAGTGGGGCATTGAAAGCCCATAGAGAGATGTTTAAGGGCTCATTTGAAAGCAAATTTTATATCTACTTGCTTTTTGTAAGTAACAAAAGAGAATACTAAAATAACTTGCAAGTTCTGACAAAAAAAAAACACTATCATACAAAATATGGTATAACACACGTATCTTTTGATAAGATAGTATAACACACGTAGTTGCTTTTCTAATCTATGATGTCATATAAGAATAACTGCTGCCTGATTCCATTTGGTCCGTTCTTTACTAGTGTCCAGCTAAGAAAAAGCAGGTTTTATCTTGTGTGTGATAAACACGTCGAAGTAAAAAACCAACTCCAGTCAATAGTAACCGAACATTTAAGATTGTGTTTTGAATATAAGTAAGAATGTTGTGGACTTAGCGTATTTTTTTAAAATAATATTAAAATAAAATTAAATGAAAAATGAGCGATTTTAAAATTATAAACTTTACTTTATTTCAAGCTGAGAATGGAAAAAAAGAGAACTATATATTCTTTATCAATTTTGTAAAACAAATTAAAAGAAGACGAGGAATTTTATGAAGACCATGGATAACACACTAAATATAACTTAAGCGAATATTTCCGCTATATAAGCAACAGCCGTCATTAGCAAAAGATAATATAAAACAAGTATAAAGAACACTAACTTGGTATAAAAAAGAATTCAAACTAAAATCGTACAACAAATTTTTAAAGAGTATGAGCGTCCTCACCTCAAATAGGTTCAGCTGATTAATATATTAGTTGATATATAGGTTCGTCATTAAAATTAAAGGACGTCATTACATGGAGCTGTGTAATATATTACGTCATTATATGACGAGCATACATAATAGATGTTCGTCATTATATAAATTCTATAATCTTCACAAACTTAGTTAAGTGAAATAGACATCTGAAAAAAAGCCAAACAAACCTTGAATGTGCATAGGTCATGATAAACCGATTCATCAGCTTGGAGGTTTAAAAGATAGATATAATCCTTCTCTTCACTTTCGTCAATAGTTGGTTGATCAATAACTGAGTAATGGTCATCGCTGTAAGCGAATACATGCATATCAGGCAACATTCACAAATACAATAATGCTAATTTACCATTGTTTAAGGAAAATAAACAAATAGAAAGGGACGTCAAATAGAAGCGGAACGCAATTAATTCAGACTGTAGCTTTAAAGTCTCCCAGGTTTTTAACGAAAGAGAAACAGAGAGCTCACCTGTAGGAAATTTTGCGGTATTGACTACATTTTGTGACGTCATTTTTAAGTCATTTGGGCCGTGTAGCTAGAAAGTCTCCTAGTGACTTGACTTAACAAAAGAGAAAAAGAGAGCTTACTTGCAGAAAATTCTGCGTCATTGACGCCATTTCATGATATCATGGTGTCATTAAGGAAAAGAAAGCAAGAAGTTCATATTGCACCTAGAAAGTATCCCAGTAAATTGACAATAGAGGATCAGAGAGTTTACTTGTAAAAAATGTTGCCGTTTTTGATTTTTTTACAACACCGATTTCTAAAAAAACCTTACATGCCCCCAGGGCACAACTTCCACCCCTTGCCGTGAGGGTTGGTGGGGGGGGTATGTCTTGTTATCCTTAAAGACCTGATTTCCGAAACTTTCAACTACGTTGAATAAAATGGCTATCCAAAAATTATTATTAGATGTGTTTGGGGAAAAAGTGGGTGTGATAGGGGGTTAGTTGCCCTCAAATCAGTTTTGAATATGTCAAAAGGTACTAGCCCTTTGAACTTCCAATCGAAAGAGCTCTTTTTTAAGTTTCTACGACAAAGATTTCAATAAAAACTTCTATGCCCACAGGGCATAACTTATAACTCTTGCCCTGAAGACTGTGGGGGGAGTGTCCTGCTTAAAGGTATAATTTCCTGAATTTTAAACTGCGTGAAACAAAATGGCTATCTCAGAATTTTCAAGTTTCTACGACAACGATTTCAATAAAGACCTTATATCCCCCAAGGGCATAACTTATAACCCTTGCCCTGAAGACTGTGAGGGGAGTGTCTTGCTTAAGTGTATAATTTCCTGAATTTTAAATTTCATGGAACAAAATGGCTACGTCAAAATTTCGATTGGATATGTTTGGGGAAATGGTGGGTGTAGAAAGGGTGTTACTTGCCTTCCAATCACTTTCGACTATTAAAAAGGGCATTAGCCGTTTCAATTTCCAATCGAATGAGCCCTTTTTGAAGTTTCCACGACAACACATTCTATAAAGAACCTTATATGCCCCCAGGGGCATGACTTACAACCCTTGCCCTGAGGGCTGTGGAGGAGTGTCCACCTAAAAAAATAATTTTATCTGGAAATCAGCTACGCTGAACAAAATGGCTACCTAAAAATTTTTATTGGAAGTGTTTGGGGAAAAGTGGGCGTGAGAGGGGGGTTAGTTGCCCTCAAATCACTTTCGACTATTAAAAAAGGCACAAGACCTTTAAATTTCCAATCGAATGGGCCCTTTTTCAAGTTTCTACGAGAAAGATTTCAATAAAAACTTATGTGCCCCCAGGGCATAACATAACTTATAACCCTTGCCCTGAAGACTGTGGGGGGGAGTGTCCTGCTCAAAGGTATAATTTACTGAATTTTAAACTGCGTGGAACAAAAAGGCTATCTCAAAATGTTGATTGGATGTGTTTGGAGAAATGGTGGGCGGGGAAGGGGTGTTAGTTGCCATCCAATCATTTTCGACTACCAAAAAGGGCACTAGCCATTTCAATTTCCAATCAAATGAGTCCTTTTTGAAGTTTCTACGACAACGCTTTCTATAAAAACCTTAAATGCCCCAAGGGCATAACTTACAACCCTTACCCTGAGGGCTGTGGGGGGGGGGGGGTTGTCATCCTCAAGGACCTAATTTCCAGAACTAAAAACTACGTTGAATAAAATGCCTATCTCAAAATTTTGATTGGATGTGTTTGGGAAAAAGGTGGGCATGAGAGGGAGTGTTAGCTGCCCTCCAATCACTTTCGACTATTAAAAAGGACACTAGCCCTTTGGGTTTTCAATCGAAGGAGCCTTTTTTTGAAGTTTTTACGACAACGCCTTCTATAAAAACCTTATATGCCCTCAGGGCATAACTTCCAACACTTGCCTTGAAGGCTGTGGGGGAGTGTCCTCCTCAAAAGCACAATTTCTATCTGAAAAACAAACTACGCTGAACAAAATGGCTATCTCAAAATTTTGATTGGATATGTGTCGAGAAATGGTGGGCGTAGAAGGAGTGTTAGATGCCTTCCAATCATTTTCGACTATTAAAATGGGCACAAGCCACTCCAATTTCCAATTGAATGAGCCCTTTTTGAAGTTTCTACGACAACTTCTTCGATACAATGTGCTCTGCTCTAAAGAAAATAATAAAAAATGGTACACTGTGCCAACATCGTTCTTATATGCCTCCAGGGCATAATTCAAAACCCTTGCCCTGAGGGGTGTGGGAGAGTGACCTCCTCAAAAATATGTTTTCTATATGCAAATCAACTACGCTGAACAAAATCCTGTCTCAAAATTTTGATTGGATGTGTTTTGGGGAATGATGGGCGTGGGGGGGGGGCTAGTAGCCCTCTAATTACTTTTGACTATTAAAAAGGGCACTAGCCACTCCAATTTTCAATCGAATGGACCCTTTCGAAGTTTCTGCAACAACTAATTCGATACGAAGTGCCCTGGTATGGAAAAATAAATAAATAAATAAATAATACATTGTGCCAACATCGTTCTTTACTTAGGCAGCGCGATTGCGCTGCCTATGATTAGCCATGTCTTGATGCCTACTGCAAAATACTTGATTTTCAATTCAAAATCAACGGACTCAGTCAATTCTATGCTGGGAAGCTTATACACAAATTACGGACAGCAGATTTTACCATATCTTAATTCATAAATTAAATAAAAAAAACAAGTTTTTTTAACTGAAAATAAGGAACCGCGTTAAAACTTAAAACGAACAGAAATTATTCCGTATATGAAAGGGGCTGTCCCGTCCTCAACACCTCGCTCTTTACGCTAAAGTTTTTTATTGTTTAAAAAAAATAGAGTTGTGAAAAAGTCAAACTTTAGCGTAAAGCGCGAGGCCTTGAGGAGGGGACAGCCCCTTTCATATACGGAATAACTTCTGTTCGTTTTAAGTTTTTACGCGGTTCCTGACTTTCAGTTAAAAAAACTTGTTTTTTTTTATTTAATTCATGAATTAAGACATGGTCAAATCTGCTGTCCGTAATTTGTGTATAAGCTTCCCAGCATAGAATCGACTGAGTCCGTTGATTTTGAATTGATTGTAAGCTCAGCCAGAGTCTACCCAGCTTCAAATGGGTATCTGGAGAAATCTTGGGAAGGTAAACAGGAAGGGTGTGCGAAAGCACAGGATGGTTGGCCCCCTGCCCCCCATTGCACATCCTGGCTGAAGGGCCAAGAAACGGATATCAGCACCCGCCGGTAGGGACTGTAAACTCCAATGCCGTATTCTTTACCTTTACCTAGTCCATATTACTGACCTACGAATAAAGTGGACATACCCCACGATGTCATTTTTATGCTCTTTCTGTGTATGATAATCGCTTTTTTCACAAATTCAATTTTAAACCCTTTTTGGACCCTCGAAAATAATAATTTCTTTCTATAGTTTTTGGGTATAAAAAAAGGGTTAAAACATTGGTTTCAAACTTACTTCTTCATTATAAATCCATTTTTTAAAAGATTTATAATTCAAACATTGAAATCATGATTAAGTTGAATAGAAAAATTTAAAACAATTCCGCCCTATTTTCTTATTATTCTGTTATGCCGCTTAAAAACTGCCGTTTCCCTTAAATGTCGAAAAAACAAACAAAAAAAAAACAAAGCGAACAGAAGAAACATGGCAGATGGAAAAATGGAGAAATTGTTTTGAATTTTTTTTTATCCAACTTAGTCACAAACCAAAGTTTGTGAATTACATAACTTCTATAAAATGGATTTATAATGAAATATTATGTTTGAAACCCTTTTTTATACTCAAAACTATAGAAAGAATTTATCATTTTCACGGGTCAGCGCTTAAAATTGTATTTGTGACAAAAGCAGATATTATATATATATATATATATATATATATATATATATATATATATATATATATATATATATATATATATATATATATATATATATATATATATATATATATATATATATATATATATATATATATATATATATATATATATATATATATATATATATATATATATATATATATATATATATATGTATTAGCGAAGCTCGGTCCCTGGTGTCGGTCGGCCATCTTATTGTCAAATAATGGATCCATCTTACCTTTTTGGCCAAGGTGAGTCTATATATCAATTAAGACAGGGCTTATCATATGGTAAAAAAAAAAGAAGATAAATATGATTAATAAAGGAGCAAAAACATGATTGCCTGAATTACAAAATAAGAAAAAGCGATTCACGACCATTAAAACGTCGGACAATAAACAACCTAAAGTGAAACATGCGAGGTACTGCTTTCATGCGACATACATACAAGGACACTTATAACAATATAATCAAAATAACACTTATAACAATATATAAATCAATACAATCAAAAGGCATTTGAAACAAAAACACGTAATTGCAAAGGGCGTAACCAAGGACGATGTATAATAGGTATGGACTCCCTTCCACAGAAATTAGATGGGACAAATTTTTATGACAAATATACCACGTTAACACTGATAACACGCAAGTTTGCCGCCACCATTTATTGCCGATGATTTGATAATTTTGTCCTGAGTAAATTCTTAGCTGTAGAAAATTATGCACTTTTTTTTTTTTTTTTTTTTTTTTAGCCGATATACCTGATAAAACTTTATTTTTTATATTTTATTTTATTATAGTCAAATCCAATTTCTGAATAGTCATTCATTTTGTTTGGCTGTATTTTTTGTTGTTGTTGTTTTCTTTTTTTTTCTTTTTTTGTCTCAGTTACAAACTCTGTCTCTAAATGGTTTACATCAAAAGGATAAGTTTTGTTTCATATATAACTTTTCCCCTTCACTTTTTGAGGGCTGGGACGAGCTTGGTGGAGGCCCTCGCCGAAATATCTGCACCGTGTTTTCGCTGTTTCTTTTACGCTAGCTGAAAATCACCCTCGTCTTTGTTTCTTAATTATTCATATTTTCTTCTTCGTATTTTTGTCAAACATTTGAACTTTCAATTCAATCCGTCATTAAGTTGCAGTATTTAAATGTACATTTTATGTTTAACAGTTAAAACAGTTACATTTTAAATCACTTCAAAAGAAAAATAGGAATTCTAAGCGCAACCTTACGAAACGATGAAAAAAGCCACCTTTAGAAAACTTGTGTTTTTTGTGTTTATCTTCAGTTTTTTTTTTTTTTTTTTTTTTCAGTGGCATACCGGAATTGCCATCAAAACGAAGACACTTGAAATGTAAGAAAAAATTGTGGCTATTATAATTCAAACTTACAATATTAATATATAAAAAAAAAGGTGACACGTGTTAAGCATTGAAGAGGGGAAAATCACACAGAAATTCGGCTTCATACAACATTAAAAAAAAAAAATCAGAAGTTGTTGCAGCAAATTCGACGACCATAGAAAACAGGACATGACTTCATGAGCAAAACAAAAGGACCTATCCCACACTGTGATTTAAGGGAAAAGGAACATTACGGTTTTGAGTTTTTCGCAGAAACGGTTTTTGTTGAAGGATTTAAACAAAAAATTTATTTTAATACGCTTGTTGAAAAGCTTGTTGAACGATAGGCATTATAAAGAGACAAAAACAAACTAGCATAAACGTTTTTGTGAGGATTGGAGAAAAAAATTTTGCCCTCTTTCTCCAAATGGAAAATTATTTGGGTTTTGTCTGGGGTATTTTAAATATGTGATGGTTCTACCCGCAGGAAATAAAATGTGCTTTGATTTCGAGCGACAATTTTCCACGCATTCCCTTAAGTTCAAATCACATGCGTGCTTATCCGGACATATATGCCTTAGCATAATCATTTTCGACCAATCATAATGAGCTTTCTCTTTCATAAGCATCCCTGATTGGTTCAAAGTGATGATGGCTAAAGATTGATGTCTGGCTTAGCACACGTGTGAACAGGGCTTTAATATGGAGCCCCTTCTTAAAACCCAAATCTTGACAAATGAAACTCGGAGAGGAGAGAAACTAACAAAATGAAAAATAAAATCAAAAAGGGTGAAAGTCAAAAAAATCAAAAAGGGTGAAAGGGTGAATCTTGGCTACGCTCTTGCTCATTGCTTCAAATTTCACGTTTTAACCAATGAGCTACTACTGACTTGTATTCATGCATCTGTGATTTCAAGAATAACGGGCAGAAAAATCCAAAGACTTTATGAATATTACCTCACTTTTTATTCTAAATGTGACATAGCACAATTTTTCATATATTTCTTCTTCAGATTCATCCCAATCAGACGCATAATCATTTTGAATGAGAGAAAGGTTTTCAACAGAGGTCCCAAAAGCAGTTTCGCCAGATTTTCGAGAACGTCGAAATTCGTATTTCATGTTCGAAGGCAGTGTATTTTCAACAGTGCTAGTTTCAAGAAAAGAAAAATGTTAAGCAGCAATCCGTCTAAGGACTAGCACCAATCCTTACCTTGTAATTTTTTTTCTCAAAAAGGCGAAATATAAATACAAACCAACCTTATATGTTATAAAAGTTATATATATAACTTATAGTTATATATATATAACTTATAGTTATATATATAGCTACAAAAGGAAGCAACTCAAGAATTTGGATGAAAATCTTCAGATCCTACAGAGAAATACTTAAATACTTCATATTCATATTCACAGAGTTCCAAAGGTTTATGTTCTCAGTGCAGTATGTTATTTCAGTATGTTTCGATTGTTCTGTATGTTGTTACGTTTCGGTATGTTATTTTTTTACCGTTATACGGTTTGAAAGACCAAAATTTTACAATTACGTCAAAGCTGAGATTCAGTTCTATCCATTAACCGAATTAGATTTTTGAAATTCGGCGTACAGCAGGCGTGTCCTACCCGGGGCCCCTCGATCCCATTGGATGCGACCCGTAGTGATATTTTCTCTATCATATCGAATTTCGTCCCATTGTCATATGTGAGATTATAATGTTATTAACGAAATAAGTAATTCTATTTTGAACGTGATGGAATTAAAAGACCGAGGCTTTTCCCATTTCCAACACATTGTATCCAAATCCATCCTACTCATCTTGCATGTTATAACTCTGTCTATTTAACGCTAAAGTAGTTCGGTCGGATTCTTTGAGGAACTCTGATAAGCGTTTTACAAAAACCAAACGAACTTAATTCACGTCTCCAATGCAAAGAACAACTAACCACAGTTATGTCCGACCATGTGAAGGCCTTTGAAACAAAATTGCGACTTTGGGAGTTGCAACTAAAAATCAACAATTTTGTGCAATTCTCGACACTACAAAAGTGTAATAGTCAAAATTTTCAAAAAGTATGGAGACATTATATCACAATTAAGAAAAACGAAGACACATAGGTCGGTCCCATTATCTTGAGGTTGACACGCCGAGAACAGAATATTTGAAGTACAGCTTCATTCGACGTTGCACTTTGATCTAGAATGATCTTCCTGGGAAGTTATCCCAAAAATTTTCTCTGTTGACTCTTTCGAAAGAAAGTTCAACAGTTATCTAAAACTCAATAAAAGACAAACGGTCAATCCGATATTTAATTATACCTGGCGCCCCCAATTTAGCAATAAAAAAAAAGAAACGGATTCACCTACGATTTCAAGACTTCAAGAAGAATTTTATAAGTTTCAATGTGTTTTCTTTCCCTTTCTCCATTAACGTAGATCAAGTCCCGAGGATCTGCGAATGGAGTATGTTGATTTGCAATTTACGTCAGACCTAAACAACAAGATTAACAGTGTTCCCTTACTACAATTAAATAAAAAAAACAAGTTTATTTAACTGAAAGTAAGGAGCGACATTAAAACTTAAAACGAACAGAAATTATTCCGTATATGAAAGGGGCTGTCCCCTTCTCAACGCCTCGCTCTTTACGCTAAAGTTTTTTATTGTCTTAAAAAATAAAGTAGTGAGACAGAGTCAAACTTTAGCGTAAAGCGTGAGGCGTTGAAAAGGGGACAGCCCCTTTCATATACGGAATAATTTCTGTTCGTTTTAAGTTTTAATGTCGCTCCTTACTTTCAGTTTAAAAAACTTGTTTTTTTTATTTAATTTCTGATCGTTTTTTAGTTAATGCAGCTTTTATTTGCATAAAAATTTTACTTTTCTTTTGCTAAATGGATGTCTTTACAAATTAACTTACGTAACTAACTTCTATGTTCGTGTATTTTTATTCTGGCAAAAATGCAAAGTTGCAGATTTTTGCAGATATGAGCTTGAAACCTATGTCATAGGGTTTTCTGATACGCTGAATCTGACGGTGTGATTTTCATTAAAATTCATTCACTTGTAGGGGATGTTTCCCCCTCTTTAAAAAATCGTGTAAATTTTCTCAGGCTCGTAGCCTTTGATGAGTAATACTAAACTTAATAAAATTTATATATTTAGGATCAGCATTATAAACACATTCTTTTGATACATTTATTGACATCAAAATTTCGTTTTTAAGAGTTTCGATTACTATTGAGCCGTATCGCTTGTTTTTTTATTGTTTTTTTTTATTACGTATATGTTATTACTTATATGAAGGGGTTCTCCCCTTAGTCAATACCACGCTCTTTACGTTAAAAGTTAAAAAAAATTTTGATTAAAAAACCCCGGAATCACAAAGGCCGTTTAATTATAATATATAGCCCTTTTTAAAGAACTAAAAAAAAATGTATCGTAAAGAGCGAGGTATTGACTTGGGGGAGAACCCCCTCACATACGTCATAATTTCTGTTCGTTTTAAGTTCTAATATTCCTTCTTACATTTCAGTTGAAAAAACTTGTTTTTTTTTATTTAATTTCTGATCGTTTCTTAAATAATGCTTGGAAATCCGGCGCCCCCTTCATAGAAATGGCCCTTACCCCACAGAAAAATCCTCCCTGAAAAGTTTCGTCAGTTTCACCCCCTCCTCTAGCCCCCCCCCCCCTCCAGAAAAAATCCGTCCTGAAAATGGTTGTATACGTCCCAATAACCAATAAATAATGCTGGCAAGTCCAGCGCCCCCTTCATGGCAATTTCCCTTCCCCCATGAAAACTTCCTTCATAGAAAGATCCTTCCATATAGCCCCCGACCCTCGCCTTCCCCCACCGACCCGAAAAAATCTCCACGGAAAAAGTCTGTATACTTCCCAATAACCAATACTATATGTTAACATTGAGTAAAGTTCATAACTTTCAGCCCTCCCCCTGGGGACTTTGGGGGATCTAGTCATCCTAAAAGACATTTTTATCATATTTTCGACCATGCTGAACAAAATGACAATCTCGAAATTTTTATCAGGTATTCTGCGAAAAAAATGAGCGTCAGAGGGGGCCTAGTTGCCCTCCATTTTTTGGTCAGTTAAGAAAGGCACCAGAACTTTTAATTTCCGCTCCAACGAGTCCTTCCACGATGTTCTAGGACAAATGGGTTGATACGACTACCCCTGGGGAAAAAAAAACAACAAAAAAACAAATAAACACGCATCCGTGATCTTCTTCTGGCAAAAAATGTAAAATTCCATATTTTTGCAGGTAGTAGCTTGAAACCTCCATAGTAGGGTTCTCTTATACGCTGAATATGATGGTGTGATTTTCATTAAGGTTTTATATCATTTAGGATGTCTTTCCCTCTTTTTTCGAAGATGAGGCACATTTTCTCAGGTTCATAACTTTTGATGGGTAGCACTAAACTTGATGAAACTTATATATTTGAAATCAGCATTGAAATTTGATTCTTTTGATATATCTATTGGTATCAAAAACCCGTTTTCTAGAGTTTCGGTTACCATTGAGCTGGGTCGCTCCTTACTTACAGTTCGTTACCACGAACTGTTTGATCACAAAGGCCGTTTAATTAGAATAAAAAGATCTTTTGAAAGTACTAAGAAAAACTTTACCGTAAAGAGCGAGGTATTGACGATTGGGTGAACCCCCTAATATATTTAATAATTTCTTTTATTATAAGTTTTTAATTTTCTTCCTTACTTTCAGTTGCAGAAATGTTTTTTTTTTTTTTTAATTTAATTTCTGATCGTTTTTTAAATAATGCTGGGAAATCCGGTACCCCCTTCATGAAAAATTCGCATCCCCATGCAAAATTCCTCTATGGAAAGATCCTCCCATGTAAACCCCTCCCCCAGCCCCCCTACCAGAAAAAATCCACCCGGAAAATGTCTGTATCCTTCGCAATAACCTATACTATATGTAAACAATAGGCCCTGCCCCTCCCCCAGCCAATCCCGTTTTATAGAGTTTCGGTTATGAAGGAGGCTGTCCCCTCCTCAACGCCGCGCTCTTTACGCTAAATTTTTTTTTTTGTTTAAAAAAATATAGTTGTGAGAAATTCAAACTTTAGCGTAAAGAGCGAGGCGTTGAGGAGGGGACAGCCCCCTTCATATACGGACTAATTTCTGTTCGTTTTAAGTTTTAACGTCGTTCCTTACTTTCAGTTAAAAAAACTTGTTTTTTTTATTTAATTTTTGAACGTTTTCGAATTAATGCAGGTTTTGATTTTGGCTCACCGTACATGAATAATTAAAACAAAATTTGCATATTATATTTGGTTAAATGGCTTTCTCGAAACTTGTTTAATTTTATTTACGAACGTTTTTATTAGTAATAAATATACGTAACTTAGAATTAACTTACGTAACGAACTTCTATATTCATAAATTTTTAACACGTATATTAGTGGGTTCGCCCCCTAGTCAATACCCTGCTCTTTAAACTATATTTAGAATTTTTTTTTCCAGTTCTTTAAAAATGAACTCTTAATCACAATCAGTTGATCAGTTGAAAAACTTGTTTTTTTTTTATTTAATTCCTGATCTTTCTCTTTAATAATGCTGGGAAATCCGGCGCCCCCTTCATAGCAATGTCCCGTCCCCCATGAAAACGTCCGTCATGGAATGATCCTTCCATATAGCCCCCCACCCGCTCCTTCCCCCACCTACCAGAAAAAATCTCCTCTGAAAAAGTCTGTATACTTCCCAATAACCAATACTATATGTTAACATTGAGTAAAGTTCATAACTTTCAGCCCTCCCCTGGGGACTTTGGGGGATCAAGTCATCCTAAAAGACATTTTTATCATATTTTCGACCATGCTGAACAAAATGGCTATCTCAAAATTTTGATCGGGTGACTTTGGGAAAAAAATGAGCGTGGGAGGGGGCCTAGTTGCCCTCCATTTTTTTTGGTTAATTAAAAAGGGCAATAGAAATTTTAATTTGCGTTCAAATGAGCCCTCCAACTATTTTATAGGACCACGGGTTCTATACGATCACCCCTGGGAAAAAAAAAAAAAAAAAAAAAAAAAAAAACAAAAAAAAAAAAAAAAACGCATCCGTGATATTTATTATGGCAAAAAATTGAAAATTACACAATTTTTTAGATAGGTGCTTTAAACCTCTACAGTACGGTTCTCTGATATGCTGAATCTGATGGTGTTATTTTTATTAAGGTTGTGTAACTTTTAGGGGGTGTTTCCCCCTTTTTTCAAAAATCAGGCAAATTTTTTCAGGCACGTTACTTTTGATGGGTATGATTAAACTTAATTAAACTTATATATTTGAAATCAGAATTAAAGTCTGATTCTTTTGATGTATCTATTGGTATCAAAATTCCGTTTTTTAGAGTTTCGGTTACCATTGAGCCGGGTCGCTCCTTACTTACAGTTCGTTACCACGAACTGTTTGATTCTACAGCAACTACTTTCCCGAGAAAAATACCCAGGCATTATTAGACAAGCACTTCGACTCATTTGGCGTCACTTTTTCGTAGCACATCCATATACGAACATGTGTTTCAGAATGAAACATATGAAATGCGCTACAAGAACGCGAACCACCGACAGTCATCTGCAGAGTTTGCTTAGAGCTGCTACAACATCAATCAAACCGAATAGTGGACGCCTTCCTCGCGAAAAGCGGAGCCCAGTCGGCGTAATGATAAATAAAAGTTAATTTTTTCAATAAGGTATTTTATTTACATTTTAAACCAAAATTTATATTCAGGATAAAAGGGTTAATAATTCTTTTATATTGTTCAATCTAGGTTTAAAATTGAATTATACACAAAAAAACACATTTATTTAATCGAATTTTAATAACTACTTGCCTAATATATGATTAATATTATTAATATAATTAATATGAATTAACTGGCTTATCTTTAGATCCTATTTAGTAAATCCTGATGACATTCACTTTGATGACAATGGTCCTTAAACCATTACCCTGATGACAATGATCCTTTTCCAAAAAAGTTTGGACACATCTGGTGTACAGAGTTTTTAATATTAAAGATACGTTGAAAAATTGACTGAGAATCGTTGAAAAATGAAAATTTGCCTTTTTTGCAAATTTAGATCTCTCTATAAGAATAAGTCTAAGTATTATAACAAATCTGGCTAAGTGAATAGACAGATCTGAGACTAATGAATAAAATTATACAAATATTTTGTCCTTTTGGTGCAAGTTACAGATGCAGGGTTGTCACAAAATCACTTGATTTACAGCGAGCATATACTTTAAGAGTAAACAAAAGCCGCGAGCTAAATTTATACATAACTGATGCCCAGTGAGTAGAATTTATCAAAGCGAACAGTCCAAACCTAAGGGAGAGGGTACCAAAAGATTATTCAAGGAGGGGAAAGATCTGATAGTTTAATAAGTGATTTCTGTAAAAACAAAAAACATTTTTATTAGTGTGTAAGCTGAAAAAAAAAAACTGAAGAAAAATCAAATCTGTGGCACTTCGAAATGAATTCAGACATTGATTAAGAACCGCAACCATCACTGAAGTAGAATTATCTACGTCGTACACACGGGGGGATAGAGGAGGGGGAATCCTCCCCAAAATTAATCAAAAACATCCCATCTTTTCAAAACAACAGTGATCAAAAAATATGTTTTTTTTTACGTTTTGACACTCCTTTCCTCTTAGGAAAAATCCTGAGATCCCTTAGGGATCTTAGGGCAAAATACCCAGCTGAACCAAAAAGTCAAAACGCCTATAACATTAGCGTCACAAACAGTATAGTGGTTTAGAGTAAAATGAAAAGACTAAAGACGAAATTGAATATTTTACTAGGAAACCTTGTTCTTCCCGGGAACAAGATAAGTTCCCTGTCTTATCATTTTCCCCACAGCATACAGTATCTCCCTTAAAATGTTGTTAAATAAAGTCTTTGGAGAAATCTGATCAATTCGAGAAAGGATTTTCAAAAGAAGCTTCAAAAGTTGTTTAGCCAAATTTTATGTTGCGTTAGAATTCATATCTCATATTCAAAGGCAGGGAATTTTATTAGTGGTAGTTACAAGAAGTTGAAGAAGAAGAAGTTGCAAGAAGATATAGTTACAAGAAGAAGAAGCTAGTTACAGAGATGACTGCAAGGATTGGTCGTCCATTCCTTTGAACTATATATAAAAAAAAACTAATGAATATTGAACTGGAACAGTCTGCTAAAACATTCTGATGGAAAAAGCCCAAACATTATTCATTCACACCAGAGTTTTTTTCCATTTCTAGCAATCCATTGCGTCAATATGATGCCAAAAAGTTGCATAACATCAACTTTTCCAGCAACAAAAGTTGCTGGAACAGTGATATGTTCCAGCTAATTCCCACGGAACATCCGAATTTCAGATGTAAGGTGAGGCAGAAAACGTCTAGTCCCACTACAAGTACAAGTAGTGCTAAAGCTTACATCTGATTAAATAAAAAAAACAAGTTTTTTAAACTGAAAGTAAGGAGCGACATTAAAACTTAAAACGAACAGAAATTATTCTGTATATGAAAGAGACTATCTCCTCCTCACCGCTTCGCTCTTTACGCTAAAGTTTTTTATTTTTTTAAAAAATAGATGTTGTGAGACAGAGTCAAACTTTAGCGTAAAGAGCGAGGCGTTGAGGAGGGGACAGTCTCTTTCATATACAGAATAATTTCTGTTCGTTTTAAGTTTTAATGTAGCTCGTTACTTTCAGTTTAAAAAACTTGTTTTTTTTATTTAATTTTTGAACGTTTTTGAATAAATGCAGGATTTGATCTTGGCTCACCGTACATGAATAATTAAAACAAAATTTTGATATTAATTTACTTTTATTTAGTTAAATGGCTTTCTCGAAACTTGTTTAATTTTATTTACGAACGTTTTTATTAGTAATAAATATACGTAACTTACGAATTAACTTACGTAACGATCTTCTATATTCATATATTTTTAATACATTTATTAGCGGGTTAACCCCCTAGTCAATAACTTGCTCTTTAAGCGAATGTTCAAATTTTGTTCCAATTCTTTATAAATGACCGGTTAATCAAAAAGTACGTTAATTATAATAAATAGATCTTTTGAAAGTACTAAAAAATCTTGGTCTTAAAGAGCGAGGCATTGACTACGGTGTGAACACAATTATATATGGAATATTTTCTGTTCGTTTAAAGTTTCGACGTTGCTGCTGTTGCAGTTGATATACTTGTTTTTTTAGATTAAATTTATGATCTTTTTTTAAATAATGCTGGGACGTCCGGCGTCCCCTTCCAAGAAATGTCCCCTCCCCCATGACCACATCCTTCATGTTCAGATCCTCCCACATCCCCCCTGACCCACCCCTCCCCCCCACTACCAGGAAAAATCTCCCCTGAAAACTTCTGTATACTTCCAAATAACCAAGACTCTATGTTAACAGTGGGTAAAGTTCATAACTTTCAGCCCTCCCCCCGGGACGTTCGGGGGATTGAGTCATCCTAACAGACATACCTAAAAGATTTTCGAACATGTTGAACAAAATGGCCATCTCAACATTTTGATCGGGTGACTTTGAGGAAAAAATGATCGTGGGAGGGGTCCTAGTTGCCCTCCATTTTTTTTGGTCACTTAAAAAGGGCACTATAACTTTCAATTTCCATTCCATTGAGCCCTTCCACTATATTCTAGGACAACTGGTTCGATACAATCACCCCTGGGAAAAAAAAAAAAAAAAAAAAAACAAATAAACACGCACCCGTGATCTTTCTTCTTGCAAAAAATGCAAAAGTACCCACTTTTGTAGATGGGAGCTTGAAACCTCTACAGTAGGGTTCTCTGATACGCTGAATATGATGATGTGATTTTCATTAAGGTTCTATAAGTTTTAGGGGGCCTTTCCCCCCTTTTTCGAAAATCAGCCAAATTTTCTCACGCGCCTAACTTTTGATAAGTTGGATGAAACTTCATGAAACTTATATAAATGAAATAAGTATTAAAATTTCATTCTTTTGACGTATCTATTTGTGTCAAAATGTCGTTTTCTAGATTTTTGGTTACAATTGAGTTGGTCCGCATCTTAATTAGGCTAAAGTTCTTTACTACGAACTGTTTGATATATTCACACTTGAAAGATAATGTCCTAAATACAGTTACTAAGATCATCTCAGAGTAAGGACAGCTTCGTCCTTTGTGACAGCTTCGTCCTTTGTGAACAGGCCCGTCCTTTGTGAACAGCTTCGCAGACACTTAGGTAATTATTTCGAAAACGTCAGATACGACCATTCTGCGTAACCTTGACTATTTTATATTCTACACTGAGTTATTTATTAACATTAAAATAAAAACCTTATTAGCAATAAATGGTTTTATATATATATATATATATATATATATATATATATATATATATATATATATATATATATATATATATATTACAGGAGCAACACTTTGGTTTTGTCCTTTTTGTTTCTTTTTTTTAGTCCACCGATTTCTGCTTATAGCTAGAAAATGGTAAGGGTCCTTCGTGGTATTTGTGTGTGTTTTACCCTCAAAAGAATTTTGAATCTTCAAATATGGTCACGATGAGAGAGTGGTGGTTTGAACAGTAATACCAATGAAAGAAACTGCTTTTTCTGCATTCTATTTCTCTTAGATTTGTGAGGGTAAAAAGGGATCTTAGATTCCCAAAAACGTATACAGTCCAAAATCCACAATGGAGAGGGGGAAGGGGGTTCTAAAATGATGGGATACATACATATAAGTATTTTAGTACATTTCTCACATGGTATGGCCCCTAATAATATGCACTTTCTGTAGCCCCTCTACGGTAGCATTTGTTGTTACGGTTCCTATGGTTCTAATACCTGAATATATACCAGTATATATCTGTCCTATATCAATGTCCATTGTTTGTACTTAATAAGAAACAACAATTTTTAACAAAAGTGAGGAGCAATATTACAACTAAAAACGACCATAAATATTTCGGCTGAGATCACTGTTCAGCTTTCTTCAGTACAGAAATAAAAACCTTTTTTCGTGCCTCACTTGTATCCAATTTCGTCTAAAAATCTATCTAGGAGTAGCCTGCTAGTGTTAACAAGGGTAGTTAGTACTAGTACATTTACTTCTCTCATTTATACTTGCAACAAACGTATATTTCCTCATCGTTTATAAATTAGCAGAATATTTATCGATTTTTAGGGGAAAAAGATACGAAATATTTCAAGATGACCCTTGACTTCCGTGTTGTTGAAACCTGTGTTAATTTTATAACTTATAAGGACTTGGAGCATTGTCGGAATGTTATCATGCTCAATTTGGCTTTAGATAAGGTAGAACCTCTAAAATATCGCCCTCATACGAATTATTGACAGTTAATAAAGCTCTTGATAAGGATTTTCGCGTAGCTAGCAATTCATTGACTTAATAAAAAAAAATTGCCAAACTAAATCATGAAAATATGCAACAAAATGTAAAATTTATTCTGTTAGGGGTATTGCTATGACTAGTGACTAGGCTTTTGTTTTTCAACAATAGTGAAAGCTATTTAATGGAATACAAGTAATACTAATTATTTTAGTTATGCCATATCATATCTAAAAGCATAGTAGTAATTATTTTAGTTATGCCATATCATATCCAAAAGCATAGTTACTATGTCATGTCATATCCAAAAGCATAGTTTACTGGGCCTTTCAACTATGATGAACAAAATGGCTCTCTCAAAATTTTGATCGGACGATTTTGGTAAAAAAATGGGCGGGGAGGGGGCCTAGTTGTAATGTAATGAAAACAATGAATACAAATCTATTTAATGGAATACAAGTAATACTAATTATTTTAGTTATGCGGGAAAAATCTTGATATGTGTGTGATATAGATCCTATTCTGAAGAACCTAAAATTTAGGGATTTTTTTTTTATATTTAGGGATTTATTCCGAAAATCCCTAAAATTTAGGGATTTATTCCGAAGAACCTAAAATTTAGGGATATTGAAAGGTTAAAAGCGAAAGCCCTGTTTATACTGGCAGGATGAAGAGGTTTTAAGTCCTTATCACATAGCATATTTCCTAGTCCAATCTTTGGCTAGTTCGTTATACCTCTCACGATTAGTTTTGTACATTCCTTAGAATCTTAGGGATATTCCTTTAGGTAAATTCCTTTAAATTTTAGGGATTCTTCCTTAGAAAAATCTAAGGAAGATAAACTATAAGGCGAGAACATTCCTTTAAATTTTAGGGATACTTCCTAAGAAAAATCTAAGGAAGATAAACTATAAGGCGAGAACATTCCTTTAAATTTTAGGGACACTTCCTAAGAAAAATCTAAGGAAGATAAACTATAAGGCGAGAACATTCCTTTAAATTTTAGGGACACTTCCTTAAAAAAACAAAATATAGCGAAGGGTTTAAACTGAACACTCAAAAATCCCTCCAAAAGCCACAATCAGCAGACTTTCCTTTAAACTGTGAACTGCATATCTGATATTATTTCTTCACAAGGAGATTTTGTTTAAGTGATAACTATTATTTATACATAATTTCCTTGCAAAGGAATAATAAAAGCAAAGTGGCCAGCCATTTAGTCAACTCTTCCCTCACTTGACTAGCCGCCTCGCTCCTCTGTACATGCGAGTGAACACTCCGCGGATGACTTCTGCTCCTTTACTCCAGCAGGAGGATGCTACTCCCGGTGAGATATTAACACTTCTGAAATTTCCAAACTCAAGTTCGAAAAAGTAAAGATGATTATTACGTAAACCACTAATTATTCAATTATATCATAATTAAGTAACTCACCCCGCAAAGTCTTCCAGGTGACGATATATACTTTCTTCTTCCACATTACTATGATTTTGATTTGCTGGAAATCCCCTACAATATTAAGAAGCCATTAAAAGTTGTTGATATACTGTTATGGTGTACCGAAATGCATACCTCTCTATGGTTCTCTCATTACCTCTAAATCCTATGGATTATTATCATATTCCAAGTCATTAATTAATTTCAATGTTTCTACTTTTAAAGCACGTCTGTACTGCAATTTCAAGTTTATCCATACGTACAAAACAAAAATACTATAGTATTTATTATCAAACACGATTATCTAACAAGTTTTAATTTATTAATTAGAACCAGCCCACAAACTTTTCCAGTGATGAATCCTCTACCTAAAGAAAGACTTTTGCTCCCCAACCTTGGCATCTAAAATTTTCCATTCACCTGGACTGCGACGCCATATCCAGGGGGGGTGTGCCCCCCCCCCCTCGACATGTTCATCCGACTCGTAAAAAAACGTAACAAAAATGAATATAAACAAATTTTTGATATTTTTTGAAGTTTTTTTCTGTAACTCCTCCCCACCCCCGAAAAACACTTTTTGTAACCCCCCCCCCAAAAAAAAAAATCTTGGATACAGCCCTGTCGGACTGAATCCGCATTCTTTACGTATCCACCCTCCAACTGCGCTTGAGCATATAATAACTGACATTTTTTTCAATATTTTAAATGTAAAGGGTAGATGTGTTATTTAGTTAACTATACCTCGTACTTAAACCTGATAAAACATTTAAAAACAAGCGATCAAATAAAAGACAATGCCAATTGTACATAACTGTGCAGATCCTTGATGCTTGTGTTGCTGATTTGTGTTACAAAACCAAACATAAGGAAATGAAACAAAAAGAGAGAAAACTAAGTAACTGAAAGAAAATAAAAACATCGGCATGTTGGTGCGGCCTTCCAGGTAACGAGCTAATTTTTATAGAATAACGGGCTGAAAAATATATGCTTGAACAATTGCATATTTTATCTAAAAGCTACAACACTTCCTCTAATCAGTGGGAGAAATCACCTTCCCTGGAAGATTCTACTCCAATTTCCTGGAATTTCCAGAACTGTTTATTTCAGGTTACAAGGAGTTAAAACCCACACCTACGCTGAGTCATCTAACTTATTCATAAAGTTCAAATTTCATAGTCTTCAAGTTTCTTGGCAATGTTTGGCAATGAGAAATAGGTTAAAAAGGACGCGTAAAGTAATTGTTCATTCTAATTGTTGATTGTTAAAGAATGAACAATTGTTAATTGTTCATTCTTGAAAAGATGGTGACTGTTGTGCAAAAACAATTATAAGGGGAAGGAGCTAGTCCAGTAATTCTAAAATCGTTGCTAAGGTAATTATTAACGAATGGACATGGTTATCAATGTACAGGAACGCTCATGTTAAGGTCTTTTTACCCCTTTTTTGATAGGTTCAAGCACCATCAATTACTAAAACAATTCCTCGATAGGACTTAAACCAATAGCATCTTAATCAGGGCCGTACTCAGGATTTTTTTGGGGGGAGGGAGTTACAAAAAAACTTTTAAAAATACGTTAAAATTTATCTATATTCATTTTTGTTACGTTTTTACGAGTCGGAAAAATATTACGAGGGGTTGTCAAACCCCCTAACCTCCCCCTCCCTTGGGTACGACCTTGATCTTAGTACAAAAGCACTCTGTTACTGATCTCCGATTGAAAGTTCTTTCAGACTTAGCATCAAAGCCCCACCAACAAAATCCTCACAAATGACTTCTTTTTAGCATTAAGTTACTATATGGTGTACCAAAACTCCGGCAAATAGCCATTCTAGATTTTAACAGATAATTCAATGGACAAAAATTCTCCAGGGGTAGCATGCCATTGTTCTGTGGTCTATGATCTGTGGTAGGGATGGTCAATGGTCTGATATTTATCCTTGGCAATGATCGTAGACACCCTTAAAAGAGCGTGAAGAGCCTACGTAACTTCAGTTATGCAGATAGGCCTGACGAAGAGTTTATAAAAAGTTCAGTTTTAGTTCTCATTCAGTGAACATCTAAAAAGCGGATTATATATATGACTGAAATTGTGAAATACATGATCCAACATTCAATTAGTTTGACTTGTGAAATATATATCCCGCAGAATTTGTCGAGAAGTTTATTATCTTTTGATTTTGCTGAGAAGTTCACTCGGAATTGCTGTTAGCCGTGGCATTATTAACGGCAGCTTAGCTAATTGCACACTTTGACTCAGCGTGGATTAGATAATTGACTTTTAAACAGGTACGCCTTTCTATTTTAAGTAGCTAGTAATTACCATCAAGATGACGGAATCAACGAAAGTCCAGCTACAGATTTTAAAGAAATTAAATGAAATATCAATAGATCTTACAAAACTGGGATCCCTTGTGCGAAAAGGTAGAAAAATTATTCATGGAAATTCTGTCAATTTCGGAATCTCTAAATAAGAAAATTTGTGAAGTGGGAAAAGACTCGGAAAATGCATAGGCGGAAGTTTGTGAGCTTAAAATGGAAATTTCAAAGAATAAAAAGATAATGGATAGAATTGAGGTGGATCAAAAAAGATGTAATGTGATACTCTACAATTTTGACCCAAAGGTAAGGGGTTCTAGTCTAAAAGAGGACATTCTTAGATGCTTAAATGAAATTTTAAGAGGTGCCAGGTTTATGCCGATAGTTAAAAAACATGCTTTTTGTTTACCTTCAAACCAGAAAGTCAAACCATTAGCAATTAAATTAGCACTTACGGAATTAAAAAAATCAATGTTTTCATAGGCTGCACTTTTCAATAGATTTCATTTATCAGTAGCCCCGGATTATGCATCTCTAGATTTATTGGCACGGAGCAAGTTGATACCAATTTTGGAAGCCACGCGTACGGAAGGCCATTTGCGTCCAAAGCTGAGGGGTGTGAGACTTTTCGTGGGGGATAAGATTTTTGCACACGATAGTGAATTGGGTGAAGTGAAAGAAATTTATCGAGAACAACGGAAGGTTATAGAAGTAGAGGAAATAAGAACCAATGATCATCAGAGTTCCGATTTAAATCGTAATATGCGCACGGGAAATGAAGTAATGGTCAATGAATGTTCACTAAGTAGCAAAGGATCAAGATCTGTCACGCTAGGGATAGTGAATGAAGTTCAAAAAGAAAAACGTGTGAGACATGAGATAGTTAACCCTCATGTTGATTTCAAAGAACATGGTACATCTTAAGCTCGCGAAAATCAGATTAATCAGATTATTTCACGTGAAAGAAGCGGATCGGCGAATTTGTATGCTATTTGCCTGAGCTTAGGAACTACAGCTTCTGTATTTAGTGCAGAAGATAGGAAATCGGCTGCTTTTATTTGTTGATAGTATTATCACCCTTTTAGCCTAGAACATGCGGTGGATTTAGCTCAGCAGTGTGAGACGGGGCAAAACTAATAATAAGAACATTAGCCCTTTCGAGCAGGATAAAGGCGCAAAAAAAAGTGATCCAGAAATGGAAAGGATTAAGGATTACGAATCGTTTGAGTTTCACCAGATTGTGAAAGCTGCAGTTTTTTATTAAGAACATCCTAGTTGGGAGGATATAGTAGTGCCTGGGAACCAGTCAAAATTACCAAAATAGGGAATACAAGGCCATAGTGACTCGTGCTCAAGTTTTGTAGTTTGGAATTTACAAGGTTATAGTAGGGAAAAGTTAGAAAATTTATAAGAGTCAAGTACATCAGCCGGGTGTGAAAGTTGGGATGTTGTTTGCCTTGTCGAGACGTGGAATTCTCTAGACGAATTTTCCTCGTATGAAGACTTTGATGTTTTTGAGTGACGGAGAAAAGTCTCGGCAATTGGCAGATACTATGGAGGAGTATCCGTGCTTCTAAGGAAGCGTGTATTTAATTTATTTCGTAGACTAGAAAGTGAGACTGAAAATTTATTATGGTTATTATTATCAGCTAGAAATGTTCACCTTGTTTTGTATGTTGTTTATTTGCCTCCGAATAATAGTTCTTACAGCCGTGAAGATACATTGGAATTGATTGAAAATGAAACTCAGTTGTATAAAAGAATATACCCTTGCCATAATTTTGTTTTTCTAGGGAACTTCAATGTACATACTAGTAAAGAGGATGAGTTGCAGGTTGTTGAACGCCTTGTAAATTAACCAGGTCAGAATGTTGGTTTGGAGAATGAACGTGAGCATTTTTTCCCTAGAAGGAAAAGTAGGGATAGGTCTCGGAAATTAAATAAATGGGGAAGGAATTTAATAAATTTTTCTAAAAAGGAAGGGTTAATAATTATGAACGGAAGGTTGGGGGGAGATTTTGGTGTGGGTGATTTTACGTATTACAGTGGGTTTAGCCCGAATTTAATCGCTTATATTTTATGTAATTTTTCTCTTTGGCCCCAGGCGGTAGACCTCAGGTTCATAGAGCTGGTTAGATATGACCATCTACTGGTGAGTGTAATACTGAGAGTGTTTATTCGACAGTCTGAAAAGGGAAAGAAAACGTCTACGTCCAAGAAAAGGATTCGTAAACCAGTTTGGATAACCAAGGAGAAAGAAGAATTGGTTATAATGGAACTAGAAAGTGAGGAATTTCAAATTGAGTGCCATTTGATTTTGAATTTTTCAGAACGAGCTAAATTTCAACAAATTTTCTCGGTACTTACAGATATAATTTATGAGAGAATCAAGCCTTTATCTCAGGATAAAAAACATCTGACAAGAAATGATGAGGGTTTTTCTAATAAGGAATTTAGGAAAGCAAGAAGCGGGGTTGTTTGGATTTTCTTGCTACTTACAATCACAAACGCTTTAGACCGGGACATAACTTTTAATCGGATGAACCTGTAAAACTAAGTTCGGATTATAATAGAGCTAAAAGATTTAAAAAGAGAGAGAGCCTTAAGACTGCCATTGAGGAAATTAAGAGAGTTTATAGTATGTATAATTCAAGAGAGTTTTGGTCAGTTGTTAAATTTTAAATCAAGGGAACAGAAGTAAGAGGTAACGTCCAAGCAGTTATGACATTGCCAGATTATTTTGATAACATATAGTCAGAATATGTTAGGGTGAATGAGTCAAATGTATCAGAGGTTAGGGAGCCAGGTCTAGGGATGGCAACATATCTTTTTAGGCAGAATGATTATGATTTAAATAGGCCTGTATCCCAACAAGAAATTTGGGATCAGTCGAAAAGGATGAATGGAAATTCGTGTCCAGGAACAGATGGTATATCTACAAAGGTTCTGAAGTTAGGAAGGATAACTTAAATACCCATGTTGGCTGCAATTTTCTCGTTTGTAATAGAAAAAGCTTATTGGCCTCTCTCAAGGAACATTCCTGTAGCAGTGCCTCATTTTAAGAAAGGTAATAGGAAGTTAAACGAAAAGTTTAAGTTTATCTTAATGGGAAATGTGGTAAGTAAATTGTTTTGTAAGGTTCTGGAATTTAGGCTAAGAGATTGGTTAGATAAGGAGGAAATACTTAGCCCGATACAAGCGGGATTCAGATCGACATTCAGCACTATTGACCATATTTTTACTTTGGATGCATTGAGAAGGAAATATGCTAGAGGAAAAACTGGTTGGCTATTCGTAGGCTTTTTAGACCTGAAAAGTGCTTTTGATTCGGTAAATAGGAGGTTATTAATTGAAAGTCTGTTAGAAATAGCCTTGCCGTCTTGTTTTTTTGCAATAATAGCAGATATGTTTCGGAGGGTGAAATTTTCTGTGAAGGTTATGTGAAACTTTTCTAGGTTGGCTACGTATCATGTTGGTGTGAAATAGGGATGTAATTTATCTCCTAAGCTCGTCTTCTGATTTGCTAATGATCTAGATATTTTTGTGAAAAGTAATGGAACCACTTACTCATCATTAGATATGTTTAGCCTATCATGCATGTTATTTGTGTAAGACGTAGCTCTAGTGGTAGATAGCAGAGATAGCCTCTGAAGAAATTAGATATAATAAAAAAATTATTTAGAAAACAAGGAGTTAGAGTTGAACGCTAAGAAATCAGTAGTATTAGTATTTAGGAGTAAAGGAGATGTTGATTGAGAGGTTCATTTTAATTTTGGAGGACAGTTTTTGAGGTTAATGATGAATTTGTTTATTTGGGTGTTAAGTTTAGCGCTTTAAGGGAGATGTCTAGGCATGTAGAAGATTGTAATTTAAGGGGTAATAGGCTAATAAATATGCTTTTGAGAAGTAATTTAAATCAGCTAGCTCACATGAGGCTGACATCCAGAAAAGAGTTTTCCAGACGTAGGTAGCTTCTAGTCTACATTGGGGCTCTGAGGTTTGGGGTTTTGCTGAAGGAACTAAGCTTGAAGTAGTTCAGCTACGATATTTTAAGAAAATTTTAGGCTTGAAGGATTCATTTAGTTCAGTGGTACTGAAAGGAGATTTGGGGCTTTTCTCTTTAAGGAGTTATAGATTGGTTAGAATTGTAAAATTCTGGGAGAAGATAATTAGGGTATCTAGAGTTCGGCTTCTTAAGGCAGCTTATTTGGAGAGCTTGAAAGATGGTAGACGTGATTCATGGTCAAATCAGGTTAAGAAAATACTGGACCTTTGTGGACTTTCAGAGATGTGGAATGAAGGAAAAGGCCCAATGGGTGAAACCGTGATAACGTGAAAAAAATCTTAGCGAGTCCGACATGAACATATAACCTAAAAGTTAGAAGAATATTAGGTCCGCTCTATATCATTGTTGATCTGTACCCAAGGTCAAGATGGGTGGGGGGAGGAGGTTTGCTTTAAATTCATGTTGAAAATAGTAAATGTGTCTAATTTGTTGTTTGTCAGAGGGGATAGTTTGGATTTAGGTGAGAGAAGGAAATTTTTGGGAAAGTTTAGGCTGGCGGCTGGCCCTTATATCTATCCAATGTGTGGATTGGTGAAGGAAAACTTATTTCATTTTGTATTCGAGTGTGAGGAGCTGTCTGAGTTGTGGGATGAATGTTTCAGACAAATGTTTGGGAGCTAATGCTAGTTAATCGAGCGGATGGTTGAGAGGAACAAATGCGCTATTAAACAGTTGTGTAAGTTTCTTCGTTTAGGGACTAAATATAGGGAATCATGTTTGAGGGGATAGCCTGATACTATTTTTATGATTTGAATTTTGATATATGGTTTTTGTTGGTTAAAAGTCGAACCTTGTTGTGTTTCTTTTTTGTCGTCTGGTTGTCCTTTTTCTTTTTTCATTTTTCGATTTTTACTATCAAAGGTTTTATTTGGTTCCTGGGTGTTGTTTTGTAGATTTTATTATGTGTTGCTATGGCCCACAGGCTTTTTGCAATAAATCCTATCTTATCTTAAAAGGTCCTACGAAACTTCAGCTATGGAGATAGGCTAGGCAAAGAGCCTGAAGAACTGTTAAAAGAACCTGAAGAGCCTACGACACGTCGTCTATGCAGATAGGCTTGACAAAGAGCCCTTAAAAGAGCCTACAAAATTTCAGCTATGCAGACAGACTTGACAAATCCTGTGTCAATTTAGTGAGTTGACTATGAACAAGTCTGCTATCAATAACACATTTACCTTTTCAAATCAGGGTGCAAGAATAGGTTTCAATTTATTCTAAGAAGAAAAATTCATTGATTTAGAAAGAAATAAGGATAAAAAAGGTAACGATAACGTACCGAGAGGAAAGCTTCCTCACTTAAATAGTAAGAATTGCGTAAAAAGCACAATAGCCAATGCAAAGGGCGTTAAAAGTTTGGAATATCAGGAAGACAAGTTTTATAACTAAGTAAGATTAGGATGCTAGAAGCGAAGGCAACGACAGCTGTGATCAAGCAAGATCTAAAAAGTGGACACTTCGAAAGCTTAAAGAAGGTATACGAGCAGTTTTCCAGAGGAAGTATCAAATGATAATTTTGGGCAGGCACGTACGCAGGAATTTGTTTCGGGGGGGGGGGGGTAAATTCTTTATTCTGTGAGAAGCATCAGAAAATTGTGGGAATATACAAAAAAAATTTGAGATTTCGGGAGGGGTGGGCCCGGATGCCCCCCCACGTCCGTGCCAGATTTTGGGTGCTCGTTTTTACGAGTTTCACGTGTTGGATTGAATGACCACTAAACTATGGGAATATTGCGGTTCTTTCCACTTTCTAAGGCTATAATAAAAGAATGGCCAAGATGGCTAGATCATGTTTTACGACAGCTAGATTGTCAACAGGAACAGGATGTTCCTGTAAAAACAGGATGTTCTCAAACAGGGTGGGAGAAGGATGTATGTAAAGACTAGTGGGAAGTCGAAGCTCCTATAAAGAGATTAAATCATAAAGCTGTGAACAAACTCGTCTGGATTAGGAATTTACACGACTGTGCTGACCTCTGGGGACTTGGTGCAGTAATGAGCTGTCAGGTTAGGTAGTAGGAGTAGGTTAGTTAGGCTGTCAGGTTAGTTAGTAGGAGTACTGCACTTGCCAATTTCACATTTTTCTTGAGGAACACATACTACAAAAGTGAGCATCGATAGACTGCGACAATTCTCCATCTAAACTTTCTCGCTTTGCTTAATAGTAACCTACATCAAAGCCACGAGCTAAAAGCTCTTTTTCTACTTTTGTAGAAAGAAATATTAACGTCTATCGATATTCTACAAAAAAGTAGAAAAATGTATCGTTTTTTTTACAGAAAAAGTAGAAAAAAATCAACGTTTCTGAGGATTTACCTCAGGATAAGCAGAGAAAAGGCACTTAGATATAAATGAAAAATAAAATCGGTTTAGTTTCGGTTTTACTTACCGAATTTGTTTCTTTGTAAATCTTGCAGAATGTGAAAGCTTCGACAGAGTTTGAAGAACTTTCCCAAAGTCGGTGTAGTCATAGAGCATTAGCGGTTCAAACAGGTCCACTTCTTTTATATCGTAGAATGCTCTACAGCAGTTGATAAAATATCTGATATTCTTCAGGCACAGGAACTAAAAAAAAGAATTTGGTATACTAACTACGGTGATTCAATAGTCATCGCAAATGGTTTTTTACTTCGCTCTGTGAGGACAGGGGTTCGAGTCCGAGTGTCGCTGATTATTGGTTTGGAACGAAAATCAGTGGCGTGATTCTATAAACTCCGCCAGAGTTGACCAAGCTCTGATTGGGTAGCTGGAGAAATTTTGGGAAGGCAAACTGGATGGGTGTGCGAAAGCACATGATAGCTAGCCCCCAGTCCCCCATTGCACTTCTTGGCTGAAGGGTCTTGATCGGAGATCAGTGGCACTGATTTGGACTTTAGAGTCTTGTGCTGCATCATTATCCTACCCTCATGTCGGTCCCACTGTACCCACAATAACCCGTAATTTTCTTTATTATCGCTATTATTATTACTGACAACGTGACTGTCTGGGGGTGGCTTAAAGCACCATTTCAATGTTAAAAGCGCTACACGTTTTCAAGTTAAAGCACCAAGGAAATACGAGATTTTCACCAATGTTGCCACGTCAAACCATGAAGTTAAATAAGCAAAATTAAATAGTTACACTTGACAACGTTTCTCTTTCCGTAATAATTCAAACTTTAGCAGTTTGTTGATTTCAAAAGACAACCACATCTTCAAAGGAAAGCTACACCTTCTTACATTGCTTGGCATAATTTGTTTTTAGCTTTTTCCTCATTTTTCACCTACGCTACTTTTTTCTAAATTTGACACCCGCTTTTACCGTAACCTACATAGCTGCATATAGATGTCCTTTTCATGAAAACATAATTCCCCGTTTCTCCTAATTTCTTAAAATATTACGATGTCGTAGCGTAAGTTCCCTTTAACCGATTCAAACAATAAGATTTCGTTTCACTCCTCTTAATACTTTAAGCTTCCGTCTCATCAAACACATCACATGAAAGTGCCAACCTTCACTCAGATTAATTAAAATTCGTTGCTAATTCTTGCATTCTATCTTTAGTGCTTTAACTAATAAACAAGAGCTAAATGACGCCAGAAACAAAAATTAAATCCCATACATGACCCCCTATCCACTTTCCCCAACATAATTGCAATTTGTGGCAGGGTGGACCCAACAGCATTGAGGCTCAGGCCTCAAAGGCCACTGCCTTCACACCCCAGGCGGCTAAGATTGCAGAGTAACACCACTAATCCCCAGCCCAAGCTAGGACTTGAGATTAGTGACCCAAAGACTCAAAACAGCCTCCCAAAGGACGTAGGATTGCAAAACCAGTGGGCCACCGAATTTCTCCCACCATAAGAGGAATGTTTAAATCATACCAATTGAGGCTGAACGAAAAGTAGCGTGTTCTTGGAAGGGGTTAAAGAAATCATATGATCCCAAAAATAAGGATTAACACCAAAAAATGAGAGAAAATTGGTATATTGGATAATCATTGATTTTTTAATTTATTTTTTAATCATTGATTGATTAAATGATTTTTAAACCCATTGGCTGACCCCACACTAATATATATTAAAACAGAATTTTTATAATCAATTACAAATAAAACACATAAAAAAAACTTAACCTTTTTTTTCAAGTGATTAATATTCTTTGCTAAAAGGCGTTATCCGCAAGCTGGCTAAGCTTGTCATCAAATATTAACGATTTAGAAAGAGGATTTGGCTAAACCTGGAAAGCAAATCCAGGCCGCTAGTGGAGAGTGTCTCTGGCTAGTAGTTTTCAGCTCTTAATTCAAATCGTTGCAGTCATGACTCTAATCAAACTTTTAATTTCAAATCGTCTCTATTTTGTTCAATAACCTACAGAAATTAAGAATATCTTTGAAGATCACCACTGAGACCCCATTATTAACACTAGTGTATTGTGAACAATCGATTATGAGAATGACCGCGTTGTCAATTTTTAAATACCTTGCCTTTCCAATCGTTTTTTCGTTATAATAGGCACAGGCAGTGGATATTTTCAATTGGGACTTTTTTGCCGCTAAATAATAGCTTAATGTGAATAGTCCCCTGAGGATGCCTTGTCCGGATTGCCACCTGCAGCACGAAAGCTCTATTTTAGCACTATTTCAATATGTGTAGCATTGCAACGCGTGCTCAGGGTTGCCACCTGTAGCATGAAAGTGCTGTTTTAGCATTATTACAGTCAATTTGTTAATTGTAGCACCGAAAATCGCTGTGTAGCACACAAATTTGTGCAATTGTAGCAGGTTAGGAACTGACCGTGGCGGCAATCCTGTGCCTTGGTGGATACACGTGAAATATTTGTATGATTATTCTTCATTTTCTTCTAACTGGCCAGACCAACTGTTGTTTACAAGCTTTTCGTCTGTTTTAATAACCCCTTTAATATCAGAACCAGAGATTCATTCTGTTTCATTTTATGTTTTATGGACTAAGTTTGACTGAGGACCAGTCTGGAGTGACTGGTCCTCAGTCACTGAGGTTGGACTAAGTGAGGTTGGAGTGACAGTGAGGTTGTGACACTAAGTCACAGTGAGGTTGGACTAAGTTTATGGACTAAGTTTGACTGAGTACTGGCTAATTAAAAAAATAATAAGAAGTTTCTAGGTTTAGTGTTCTTTTTCCTTTCAGAAACAGAAAAGGTCGTGCTTGACATTTTCTCGGTCCATTCTGATAATGGGAGAACAACAGATTTCCTTTGAAAAGGGAAGAAAGTAACACTTAAGAATGTTCCAAGAGAATACTTTATTCTCTTGAGAACCAAACAGGAAAATGCAATATATCAATCCTAAATGTCCATGATTCAAGGTATATTTCTCGTATAAATGTGTAAACCCAAAAAAAATACTGGTCGGCATTTTAAATTATATCTTTTAAGTGAGCAAAATGATTAATTTTGTTTCTTACTTAGTTTTGGAAGTATGTATACATGCCCGTACGCCACGGTGATCCTATGGGACCCCCTCCCACTTCCTAAGAAACCTTACAAAGAATACTTTATTAACATCAGAGACAAGATAATAACTTAGATATTTATCATTAAAATTCTTCTTTTTAACCCCTTCTCTTTAACAAATCAAAAATTTTTCACAAAAGGCAGAGGGCATTGTTGTACTAAACGGACTCTTTTATCTACGGCAATGCATAACAGTCGCGAAATAGACTGAGACGCGTGATGAAAACAGGTTTACAATGCCTTCTGGGATATAAACAAAGGCAAGAACTGTATTGAAATTGTTGTTTTTGTTGTTTTTTTGTTGGGGGGGGAAGAGGTATCTATGTTTGGTTAGGCTACGTATTTAATATATGCTGTGTTTTGCCCCCCTCCCCTAATGAGCAAATATATAGCCCAAATTTGTTTCTAAGCTATTATATATTCATCCTATTTTATTTTACTTCCTTAGCATTAACCAAACTAGCTCTACATAAAAGAGTCCGTTTAGTACAACAGTACCATGCAGAGCGACCTTAAAACGAGCAATAACTAAGCTCCCGTCCCGTTAAGTGTTGCAGCAACTGTGACCCATGGATCATAGTTGCAGAGCAACATATGCAACTATATTTCACAGGTAATGAATTTGTATGCTCCCTTGCCACGCTTGGAGCCACGTTATGATAACTGTGAGTTATTGTTTGCAAGGTCAACATGTAAGCAGAAAACTTCTGGAATAAGTTATGTTTCTACGAAATAACCGTCTAACTCTGTATCTACATTATTTTTGTTTTTACCTGGATTAAAACTGTGTCCTATTTAACGCGATTAATCAAACAGTTCGTGGTAACGAACTGTAAGTAAGGAGCAATCCGGCTCAATAGTAATTGAAACTATGAGTACTGCATCTTTGATAAGTAGTAACCAAGGTACTATTTTGCGTACCGCCATAGCAATTTCTATGTTATTTGCGTACCGCCATAGCAATTTCTATGTTATTTGCGTACCGCCCTAGCAATTTCTATGTTATTTGCGTACTGCCATAGCAATTTCAATGTTATTCTATAGAAGTTCTACACCATTTCGAAGAGATTCAGAGCTCCTTCACATGGCCTTCTGAATTTGCGCGAAGCTAATAGGAATTTCAGTATTATTCTGGATCTTGTATACACCTTTTCAAATAGGAGCAAGTATAACTTGATTGTTGGCTGGGTTTTGAATAAAAGTAATAGTTTTCTTTAAAACTAGTATTAGTAAGAGAAGTGAATTAAGAGAGAACAGTTTATTTGAAAGGATATTAGTAGAGAAAAATGAGTGGTGCATTTACATTATTGGAGATTAATGATGGAGCCGACAACAGCAGCAATGATGCACGACTATGTCTTGAATGGGACACTATCTATGCCAGATACGTGATATCATTAAGCAAATTTAAACAGGAGGAGCAGCTGTTTTGCTTGAAAAGTGAATATTCTATATCTAAATAAACGTTAATCAACATACGGTGTCCTATCAAAATATATTAATGAGAACAAACTTCATCAGTGATTATTATAATTGTAAGTATGTTCAATAAAAATCTTTCTAGATCAAAGATATTTTTTCTTTATACAGTAGACTAGCGTATATTTTTTAGAGTAGAAAAAAATCCTGGTTAGTCTGAATTGGTTGTGAGAGAGTTAGGACTCTAAAAAATGGATAGATTCGAGAAAGATTAAATCATGATGAATCTAATTCTTATGGAAAAACATTTGATTCTAGATGACAATTTTCTAGAGTTGTCTATTCAAAGGAAGATAGTTTCTCGAGAAAATTCTCTCGATGTAATAAAAAATGATTTACGGTCATTACACCATTGTAAGAAGCTTCGACAACGTGACTCAAATGCATTTACAAAATTTGTTGATATTCTGATCTCAACATGGCAAAATAATCTTATGGATATTCTTTTAAATATTAGTTTAGAGATATTGAACTTTTTTCATGAAAAAGATGGTGCTCAAGGATAATTTACTCCTCTCTCTCTCTCTCTATCTCGGACAATTTTTGTTGTTTCTAGGTTAGTTTCTCCGCGGTAGTGATAGCTTCAAAACATGAAAAAATTTTCCATACCTGTCCACTATGTATATACTCACTAGACAGTTGGTCGTCATGCAATAATTGCACACTGATCTATGTGTATGATGAAAAGTGTAGATTATACAACCCGTGTAAATTGCATAGAAAATACGCTGTGCAAATTAAAGGTTGTAATTCCTGTCTTGAAGAGGTGTGTGACTCTCATCCTAGAGGTTACCTATGCTCCAATTGTCATTATGATAAATGTAAGCAGTGGGAGAGTACATATCCCGGTATGATTGGAAAGAATCCTAACCGTGATTTTAGTTTATTGCTACGAGATTTGTGTCGTCGTGGTTTTAGATTGTTCTGGGAGGAGGAACCAGGCCAGCGATTCAACTATTGGAACATCAAAAGAAAGTTGTTTCTACGTCATTGTTTTGAAGAAAATGGGTGTTTTGATTACAAGCCCACTGATTTTTTTTTGGCTATAATGGAATGTGATTCGAAACTTGAAGACACTGTTTCTGACATTGCTTCAAATACGCAAATTGAAACATGTGAATTCTATAGAATTAATTCGAATAGTATAATTCACTATACAAAGAGATATGACAAGAGTGAAGTCACGCTCTACTGTAGAAAATGTGACCCTGACATTGCAGTACATCGGGATCAGTACACTGTGAATTCAAATAATCTACCCGCAGTAGTTTTTGTTGACAAATAACTACTAGTTTATGAGATATAAAGAGTAGAAAAGTCGTTTTATCAAGTATATATTTTTTTTTTATTAATAAACAATCTAACAAAAATCTCTAGTACATTTTATTCTCAGGACACTAAAAACAATGTCAAAAACACCTGTAATTCTTTTATAAACTAAAAAATCATTCAATTAAGGTACGTCACCGAAGATATCGAGGAACCGCTTATAGGTGTAGCCGACATCTGAACATGAAAAAGAGTAGTGCATGAAAGCCACATGTCTTAGTCGTTAAATCATGTACTCTTCGTTGATTTTGAATAATGGTTTTCCCACTGCTTTCAATAAACTTGCTAATGTATGGAGCATAGAATTTATACGATAAGCCAAGAAGATCAAAAAATTCAATATTCTTCGCTGTTTGAAAGATGCATAGCCAATGACTGGTCTTCAAAGTCGATGGATTGCTATTAAAAATGATGAGGGTATTGTTAACGCTTGGAATTTTTTCAATGAAGTCCGAAGGTATGAAATAGAACTTGTACTGGGATATACACGGATCCATGCTAAATATATCAATTATTTGATTTGTGTTCATGGTGCAAGATCTAGTAGAACGCTGCCGTCGGGTGTGATTTCCCAATAGGTTTCAAATTGACTCAGTGATATTAGCGCGATACTCTCCGCCAGAGCATTGACAAATATACATTCTAAACGTACATTCCTAATTTGTACTTTACTCATATTCTGTGTACCTGAGAGGTCCAAAATAATAACCCCATGTTTGTTTGAAAACATTAAATAGGTTATTCCATTTTCAGATAATTGAGAGTCATGATCTAGGGACTACGTGGTCAACTCGTACAGATTTCTATAGGATTTTTTGTCAAATGATAGAGTGTACAGTGGAATACCATTCACTTTGCACACAATGCTAG